>NW_019213617.1:183781-265018 GCF_002532875.2 Varroa jacobsoni
ATATATATATATATATATATATATGTAACTTGGATAATTCTCTCGCTCTACGGATAATTATGCTAACGTAAAAACGTGTCTTCATGCTGATTAATAAACCTATTTTGATCCTTACCTGTCTATATTAGGTGTTCAACACTCGACATAATCAGAGCACGGGAGTAGTGGTACTGACTGGGTCCTACAGATTTATTCTCGTCAAATCCCTGCATGATCCTCGGACGAACGAATTACCAGATATCGGTCTGTCATCAATGCCATCTTGTTGGCAGGTAGTTATCTGTCGTATGCAAGATGACAATTAGGGATACACTAGTTTGACTAGAAGTAAAACCCCAACGAATATAAGCTGACTGTTTGCTCGGTTCTATAACACATCTCAAGGGTAGAGCATTTCAAATAATGATACTATTGCACTTTCAAGAATTATTATTAAGAACAACCGTACCCGAAATGAACGATTATCATTTAGGGTTTTCTAGATAGGGTTAGATAGATAAGAAACATAAAATAGAGGGTTTTTTTTTTGCTAATCGATATTATTTTCATGACGACATTAAATTTGTATTCCTCTGTGTGTCGATATAGGTCGTGTCTATAGCTGACTCGTTAAAGGTTCTCGTTGCCAAAGACAACCTTATCTATGTCATAAATGCCAATGATAGGTCTATCAGACAATTTACGGTGAGTTCACCTATAAATATAAATAATACAATTATTATTATTAGGTGGAATATGCCGCCTCTGTATATGCTTACTAATGGAAATTATTTTTCTATAATTGTAGGTGAATTTATCTTTGTTGGCTCCACATCACTTTAGACTTTTGCACAGAACAGCGGAGTAATGGTTAAGTTTTAAAGCTGTATATGTATGTATATATATATATACGCTTGCAATGTGTGTTTACAGGGTTTATTCGATTCTAAGATAACGGCTATTACCGAAATGGCTTTGTCTTTCAACCATAAGCTGCTTGCGTTATTCTCTGACACGGGCGCTATTTGGATAGGCACTTCCGATCTGATTAAGGGTAATGAACATAACACAAAGTAAGTGCACGGCTTTTTATCAAGAGGCAGTCAATGTACTACGTAAATAACCTTTTTCCCTAACGTTGTCAACTGATGGAGACGGCCGTTGTAGTGCGTCAACTTGTCAGTAATTGAATTTCCTTTGGAAAATCTAATCCGAGCCCTCAGGCTGGTGTGTCGAAGTCGAGTCGGTTGCCGCAGTACAATCTTCTTTTAAATTTACTTATTAATTTCGTTACTGCCATGATCATTCTTCATAATAATAGTCTCATTATTGGTATCCATCTTAGGACTCGGTCCCGTCCTCGCCAGTTTGTATGGTGCGGCAAAGACGGTGTGGTGGCAACGTGGGCGAATTCGATGGTGCTAGTCGGCTTCGAGCAGCAGGATATCCGTTATACGCTAGAAGGTGATGATACAACTCACATTGTCGCGGAACCCGATGGATGTCGAGTCATCACCAACATAAAGCACTACTTCTTGCAGAAGGTGCCTATTGACCATGAGTATTTATAGATCCGTGTGGCCTCACGCAAAGAGAAATTCTTAAACTGAAAAAATAGAAGAAGAAAAATAGAGTCCTCACAATGAGTAACTAAATTCCCTATTTTATGTATGTTTATATTATTATTATAAGTAAACCGCTTTTTTATATAAACAATGTATTAGGTAAGTAAAATGCCGATAAAGTCAAGCATAAATCACCAGGAGCCAGGAAGGGAAGGCCTTAGACTACAGAATAGCTGAATTAAACAGCCGAAACATAAAAGAGTGGGTTAGCCAAACATAACATGAGTTTTCTTAACGACGACCGTTCAATCACGGTTGAGAGAGATATTGTAGGTCAGGTATAAATATGCAGATATCGAGCATGAACTACGGGACGCCAGCCCAATTACATACCACGGGGTCAAACTTGATGAGGACATCCTTAAAGCAATGATAGGTCTCTGAAGGCAGAGCATACTAGAGGCACAAGGCTACATCTATTCACACGGTGTAGTGGACCTTCTAAGGAAAGCCTGCAAAGCAATTCGCTTAGCTGACACAGAGCACGCAGCAGGCGTTATGCGAAACGCTGAAATATGGCAAACATCGTAACTTGCAGAAAACTATGCATTTACGGTAAGAGAAGAGGCACGGGAGCTGTAGAGGTACGCTCGCCGCTCCAAGCATAGAGAAAGAAATTTAGAAAGAAGGTAAAGAAAGGGAGGAAGGGAAAATGGAAGCAACTGCGTTAAGGTGTCAAGAACAATTATAAGCAAGCTGAAGAAGCCACGACTAGCTTTTACAGGAACTGGTGAGGTAAGCTGTAAACAGGTTGTTTTTAAGCTAGTTGGGCCTTGCTCGCCCGGTCGACAAAACAGAGGATAAAAAAAATTCCTCTAAGAAGAAATCAGGGTGGTAATTAAAAGACCTAGTTAAGGTAAGGCATCCTGACCATTCGACACACCAGCAGAGGCAAATGTCTTTTTAGAGGAGAAAGAAGTTTTCAGACGTATAGTAAGGTCTGGCAGGAGCGAAAATACCTTTCAAAGCGGAAGAACCTTATTTTACCAGAAGAAGTTACCTTGTTTTTCAGCGCGCAACTTGTGAAACCCGTACAGATTCGCCGTCAATTTATTATACACCATTGAGAAATTTTTTGAGAGGATCATACAAGGGAGGCTGACGACGGAACTTGAAGAGTGCTTCCAGATGCTCAGTACGTGATTCGTACGGGCCGATCCAGCAAAAACCTTTTAGATAGTTTTATGCGAAAGAAAGGATGGCCGTCTGGAACTCCAACAGACTTACCGCGAAAGAGGAAACTCTTACTAACCTCGACGGGTGAAACTCGACAACAGATAACAAGTGCAAGAGAGCGCGCCTCCGCTCTTTCAAAGTAACGATGTGCGAACATTTCTAGTGATACATAGCTAAAGTTTAGCTTTACAGCATGTCCTACACGTCCGGGTAAATACCTACATGTGAGGCCTGGTGTTAGTGTATGAGGTTTTTTATAATAAGTATGCTAGTATTATCAAATGCTTTTTTTACCTATTGCCGAGATAATTTCTTTTGTAATAATTACAACGATAGCAATGAAGTATACTAACTATACATTGTACTTTAATTTAATGAAAAATAATTATTCTTAAGTATCCTTTTTAGGTTTCCGTTTGTGATGAGCCACTAAGCATCTCTTGGGTTATTGATACACATAAACGTTGTTTTCAGGTACCGATCGAAGTTGATGATTTGTTTAACATAGGCTCATTTGCACCCGGTCGACTGTTACTCGAAGCGGCCGACCTATATCGGAAAGGATCTCATTTGGCTGACCAATATCTCACGTTAATCAAAGAAGATGACGGTCAGCTTGAACAAGCCGTCGATCAATGTATTCGTGCAACGGGTCATCAATGGGATGAGGTGGGAAATTTATTTAGGCCTATATATAAGAATGAAATATTTTACCCAGTACATAGTAGTATATTTTATATGGTTTGTAATGTTTGTAATGGTTTGCAGGAAAGTCAAAAGGCTCTTTTGAAAGCAGCTTCCTTTGGGAAAGTCTTCCAGCCTATTGAAGGCAAAAATCGTGATCAATACGTAAATATGTGCAAACATGTACGTGTTCTCAATGCTATTCGCAGCCCTCAGATCGGAATGCCACTTTCATTCAGGTTCGTTAATGACAAATCTTAAATTGATTCTCTCCGAGGAGTATATTATAGACTATTATATAAAATGAATAAAAAAAATCAAATTTTATTTCGTCATGTAAGTGTAAAAGAAACATATTAAATACAATATCTGAGAAGTTTGTTATTTCAGAATATTCACTATGGATATTATTACATTTGTTGTGTTTAGAGCTTGTAAATCGGTATGCGACTGTAGATAAATTTCAATTCGAAGCTGTTAAAATATTGATTGCGGTTTATATCCAGACAATTTGAGGCGCTTGGTGAAAGTGTGGTCATCGATCGTTTGATCGTGCGTCAGCATTGGCCAATGGCGCAGGCGATTTCCTCTTATCTTAAACTCAACATGGAAAACAAGATATTGGTACACTGGGCCTGCTATAAGGTGGAACAGAAGCACCTCAATACCAACGAAGTTGCTACGGTATGTTTTCCTCTTGAGTACATTTCAATTAAGAAAATGGGGGATGACAGTCATGACTTACGGCGTGTATTGTATCTGTCAAACCGATTATACGGACGAGATGTAGAACGCGTTTTTACATACAGTACTTGAATCTGCATCTATAATTTTTCTGGCTAGGGGCTGAATAAAAAAGCCTAAACGGTGTTTACTAAGTTTAAAGCGTTTCTGCATCATTCTTCTTAGCGGCCATTAATGTAATACCGAAAATACGATTCCGACGACCTGCTAAGTAAAGGAAGTGTGGCTAAGAGTTAGCTGAAAAACTTTCAAAACACTTCAGGATGACATATTTTACCTTAGCTTTATTTATAAACGAATCTTAATTGCTTTGCATTATTTCAGTTTTCTCGAACACGGGATTTTTGCGCTCGTGACTGTACTGTAAAAATCAGCATTATTGTGATATGTATATAGTAGGCCACTGCTTTGATATTATTTGCTCTTTGAATGTCGACATTCGACTTTGTCTCGCTTGTTAAATTATTGGAATCTGTCTATTCGAATTGGTGTTTGGGCGGCGATAGGCAATCGGTACCCGTCTTTCAACCGTGAGAGCTATGCAGTACTCGGAGATAGCAAATCGTGCCGCTGACGAAGGGCGTAAGGACCTGGCAGTTCGTCTTCTAGATTTTGAACCACGAGCAGCTGAACAGGTCCCGTTACTCCTCAAGCTTAATCAACCAGAAGACGCACTGTCTAAGGCAGTGGACAGCGGTGATGCTGATCTAGTCTACCAAGCTATTTTTTATATGAAGGTACGCAAACCTGCTGATCGGTGCCCGTCTTAGTCAGTTATATCTTTTAATTTTTAAGCCAGTTACGTTTGTTATACATTCATATTTTCATTTAAACTCAGAATGTGAAAAGAAAAAAAATATGCAAAAAGAAAAAAAATGATTTTATAACAATTTTAAAATATTACGAAATATGCTTAAGACAAATGACATTTCTCATTACGCTCAAAATCGCCGGTGGCCTTGCTTTTTATTCTGCTAAGCAAACAGCATATACGCATTTGTGTTTCGTATAATTTGTGCGATAATAAGCAATCTGAATATCCGGTGATACGAGTTTGTAATTCTCGACATTCATGCAGAGCAGATTCAGTCCGAGTAGAAAATTCAATTCAAAACTGCGCCTTTGGTTAGTTTATGTGGTTATAATTTAAAATTCGTTTTGCAATCTTATAAATCATGAATTGCCAGGAACACGCGTCTGCTGGGTTTAATCTGAAGTTACGCCAATTTCCCGTCGCAATGAACTTGTATCAAAAGTTATGTCGCGAGAACGACCGCGAAAAGTTAGAGGATCTTATCGATCAGGAAGATGATCATGCTGCTATGGCTAAAATCAAGGTCAGTTGAGAATGACGTTAGCTATGTACTATTGATTTTAATTAAAGCTCCCAAGTCAGATTGGCTGTATTACTATTGAAAGTGTTATCGGGTGACATATGAAGAATAAATATCTGGAGAACTTAAGCCAGAATCCATTGACCCCTTAAAACTATTTTTGAAGGAATAACGATATCATGAAGATCATAGCTTTGTGGTCACACTACATCTGTATACTTTAAGTGGAGTTTAGAATCATAAAACAACAGAGAACGTTTATTGGATGTGTTTCTTTTGTGTTAACTGAACTACTTTTAGATTGAAGATGCAATGAATGCGTCTCGCAAGGAACAAAAAATTGCAGCCATGCAATTGGCTGCAGAACACCTTCGTCGCACGCCGGATGAGTTTGGTGCACACCAATTAGAGCTGCACATAAAGCTACTCCGTAGCCAAATGAAATTTGAACAAAAATTGCCATCGTTGAAGCTCTTCGATCTTCATGTCAATGATACACTCATGGAGCTACTCAAGGTTAGATCTAGTTGCACTAAATAGTGCATAAAAAGCGCAGTTATATTGCTAGAGAGAATGTTTAATTTCAATTCAGCTAAATGTATTTATCCTTGCAACGTAAATCACAAAAATTATAATTCAATAGGGTTTCGCATAAAACGACGCTTACACCTACCCCCTGCATTTTCCTCCTCAACTTGAGAGGACAAACACGTGAACGGAAAAATTGCAGTTGATCATCTATCAACCTATTAGATTATAAAGCTTTGAGGGCAAACCGTCTCCAGCAAGCAATGTAAAAGTTTTCGCGAAGGGGTCCATATCTTACATTAATGTAAGAAACTGGATAGTGAACAACTTGTGACATTTAATACTTTACATCGAGGCTAATGCTCCGCAATGTAAGCTTACCACCCGCGGGTTTCAGCGAAGGCGCTTTTCTGGGTGACTTACGCAGTAATGCCTCGCCGTTCACTTTGGCGGTGAATCAATATATGGGTTGTAGAGGTTGGGAGCTAGCCGCGGGTTAAAAAGGATCTAACGGCCCTTAGTTTAAAAAGCATTTATTTAATTTATAGAGTGTATAGTGTCTAGACTCGGAATTTTGATTCGATCCAAGCAAAAACGGGTACATTAACGAATTTTGTGCGTGTGTTAGAAGAGCAATTTTAATAGTCATGAATGTTCAACATAACCGCTATCCACCGCAATTACAGCTTCGATTTTGGATCTGCACCACCAAACTGATTTTCGAAATATTTCCTTCTTTGGTCTGCAAATAACCTTTTAAGAGTAATCATTCGTCGAACGATATTGGCAGGTGTAAATTACTTAGTGTCGCTCAACTACGCTACATGTAAGGCATTACAACGGAATCAAAGTTTAGGTTGGCAAGAGGTCACAACTTAACAAAAATGTAACAAGTCAAAAGAGCCCAAAAATCACAAGGCGAAAAAACGCGCGAAGATTCTTGGAAGATCTAACCATTGGAGCTTATCTGAACGATTCAGTCGGTAATTGATATTCTCCTCTCCGAAACGGCCCTTAATTTCTGCACAAATAATTCAGGTATATAAAAACTGGCTTCGTTAGCATTTTTTATCAATTTTTAAGTCTTAAAATCTGAACAGCTTATGATACATACCATGAAACCCTGGTAGAATCGCGGGAAAATTGGCAATAACGTAGACTATCGATCGTGAGCAAAAAAAGAAGCTTTGAGTCCCGTTGCCGCCTCGCCTAGTACAAAGACGCTGGGCAATATTTGACCTTTGCTCAAATTATAAGAACAACGCACCTCTTTCACCACAATGAGTTTGCCGTTTTGATCTAGAAAGAACTGACACCGGGTTGGCGGATGAACGCATACTCGTTTGTATATCATTTTTTTTATGTTCTAGAAAAAAAATGATGTAGACATGTGGAAATTCTATATGGAATCATACATCTAGCAAAGGATCCCTTGGGTTTTGTTGAGGCGTTGATGAAACTTTCCGTTTAGGTTTGCCATGAATGAGGCTGGACTTCAGTAATACAGCATCTAGTTTTCTATTTCAAGTTTTAATGTTCGTGGGCTCGTTGACGCAAGCATTTGACTCCCAAAAACTCCCATAAAAAAGTTCAGAGCCGTCCAATCTAACTCAGATCTAGGGTAACCATTTTCGTCGCCTAAACGAAAGATTACACGACCAGAGACGGATTCATGCACTGATAACATTGTTTTATTGGGAGATGTCACAAGAGAAGCTATCTTGTTGACACCATAAATTCCTCGAAATGTACACGAGTATGTATCGATATTTCTCACCATTAGTTGTTTATGCACAGCACCATAATTCTCTCACTTTAGAACTTTTGTTGTTTTCGGACAAAAATATGTGACCTTTGTTTCCCTACATTGACAATAAATGAACATCGTTAAACAAGTTTCGTATAAACCGAAACAGATAATAATCCGACACTGCAAGACTTGGACTATACTGCAAATGCATCAAAATTTCCCTTCTAAACTCTTAGCTTTTCCGGGTAGTAAAATGTGTATGTAGTCTGGCACTGTCATAGTGGAAAACGACGCCTTTTCTGTTCATTTGTTTTAGTCAGTTTCGTTCAATGGTTTGTTGTAATCTTGTCAGTTATTGTCAGTAGAAATCCGAATCAATTATTTTGCTAGGCAGCAGTTATTCACTAATTGGTAATTGTCGAGCACTACGCGAAGCATCTCTCACATTAGAATTTCTTAAACGACAGAACCATCTTTAGGTCGTTTCTTCCGATAACGCTCCTTGACAATGAACGCCGTACTTTCTTTATGCACCTGCACAAATTTTTTTCAGAAATTTTGCGTATCTTCAAGCCGCTTTATTTTAAAATCTGAGTAAAGATGTTCTTTCAGCACAGCCACTACTCGTGCCAAATATCAGCTTTCATATGAGAGCAACGCTGATGTGACGTATCTAAGATATGTGACTTAAAATCCATCTAGCTAGAAAAACAGTCAATACTTTTCCGACAGTTTCGTGTAGTATATATGCTAATTAATCGAACTAAATCTGTATTATCTTTGCGTTTCTATAAACAGGTTAGTGAACTGCGCGCGGCAGAAGAGATCAAAAAGGAATTTGCCGTTTCCGATCGCCGTTGGATGTGGCTTCGCGCAAAAGTTTTGGCCAAGTAAGTAGAAATATCTGACCCATCTGGCCCATGAAACCGCTATGGTAAGCATGGGTTATCGTAGCTAAGCATTCGTAAGTCTTAGTAATGTAACTGTGTTCGACTCGTAGGCAAGGACAGTGGGATGAACTCGAAAAGCTGTCAAAGCAGAAGCGAGTCCCGCTTATCGGATTTCAAGGATTCGCTGAATTGTGTTTAACTTACCAAAACAAGATGGAAGCTCTGAAGTACATCCTCAAGCTGAAGGAGGACCCGAAAGTAAACTATGTACTCCGGTGAGGGCCATATCTTATATTGCGACTAACAAAATTATTTGACGTTAAGGAAAGGCAACCTTGTTGTTGCCATATTACACGCACCCATAATTCACAAAAGTTATTTTTAACGTTTTCGTTCATACAGGTATACCGATGGGGATATCAAAAAAGCCGCAGCTCTCGCCCACGAACAGAAAGACGTGGAATGCCTGCAACTACTTCGAGAGAAAGCTATCGAGAAGGCGAAAACTGCTTACCTTGCTAACGAGATTGATGAATATATTCTACGATTAAAAAACAAGAAATGAACTAGGCCTAGTTTTACGAATGAAATTACCAGCATATATGTATCACTTTAAACAACATAGGGTTGGCCCGGAACAGAGATTGTACATAGTGCTATTTGCCACTGTTGAAGTTGTCCAGTTATTTTTTATCCAGATCTAGTCCTTTGCTACTTATTATATGATAGTAAATAAGTATAGCAAGCAAACAAGGAACGCATATGTCAATATGACATATATTAAAATGATCAACTGTATTTTAGCGCAATGAATTTCCAAATATAAATAGATTGTTATAAGCAAATCTGGCGAACTTTGGAAATTGACAGTTTTATTATTTAAACAACAACGTTTTCTGACATTTGAAGAAACATTGCGTTACATTTATTAAAGTAACAGGAGATAGGTAAATTATTGCGGCAAAAAAGCAAATTCAACTGCATTATACGTTTGTCACCCTAATGCCATTTTCCTCCTCCCCAGCAAAAAGCAGATTCAACTGCGTTATACGTTGGAAACAGAGTAACCTTAATGCCGTTTTCATATTCCTATACTACTATGTAATAGGCACAATACAGGGTATTCTGACCTTAGTTAATAATACCATTTGTTTGGCATGTGTTTAGCATATGAACAGAGTATTATGGGAATATTTAGAAGGTGTTTCATCTGTTACAAATGTTTTGTTCATCAAATTTGCTCTTTACTGTAATAACTTGCGTATCTCGTTCTGCTTGAATTGATGTAAACTGAAGAATCTCTAACTGTTAAGAGACTTGCCTCGGCGCTGTGTATGCATAACTTAAAATCAAAATATTTAGTTTGTCGTCTAGCAACGAACAACGGGTGGACGTGCGCATTAGTATGCGTTCTAAGAGGGTGTACCAGGGGACGAAGCGAGACTGTATTGTCTTTACTTCTAATATTTACAGCAACAAACGCGAACCTTTTAATAACAGCTGTGGGACATCAGGTGCCATTCTTCTGTACGGTTATTCTCTTGGTTGAAGACCGAACTGTTTGATTCCTAACACTTGTTACTTCAAAAATGATTTCAACCGGGCACATTTGATCATTTTCTCGCGTTGTAGCAGCAGCTCAGGCCTAGAAGAATCGATTTATTGGTTTGCTCGTTTGACCAAAGTCAATGTTGGAGGGCGCAACGTTAGATGACAAAAATAACGTCTGCTAACACTTCAGCAAGGTTTTACTTCTACTTGTAGAAATAAAACGTTTATGGGATCCATACGACTAAAGAACGATATGCCACAATAAAAGCTACTCAAACGCTGTCACCTTATGGTGGAATCATCTAACGATGCTACCACGCTTCCAAAAGTGCTTTTCAAGCTACTATGGCGGGTTAAAACTTCACTTCGATACGGTGCTATGCACTACACTTAAGTACTGCAATTAAGCCATCGAAGTGCCCGTCCAACCGATTGTAACGTGTTTCTTCCAAAAACTGTTCAGTTGTTAAATAGGTAAGTAAACATTAATAATGTCATGTAACGTATGATAGTTTTGATTATGGAAAATGTCCGATTTTACGAAGCGTTTGCGTCGAAAAGATTTTGTTGAACGGGACGTGGCTTAGCATATGTATGTCTTAGAAATTTTCATAGTCTAGCGAGTTCAGACTTCTTTTTTGTGACATAAAATCTGACATATTAATTTATAAATTTCGCCTGCTCTTCTAAATTTTAGTCAGCGGTGTTTATTGTTGTTCTACAAGAGCGACAAAGTTGCAAATGGAGAAGTAACCTCAATTATCCAACAGCGTTTGTCTCTTTTGTAGCGAAGTTTAATAACATTGTTGCTCGCGTTTCGGGCCCAGCGGTAGCTGCCATTTCTTCGATACCGATCAGATGGTCCTTAGTAGCAATCGTAGGTGGACTAACAGAGGGTGTCGTACCGTCAACTTCCCATAAATCAGACAAAGTTCCATTGACATTGTCGGAGACCCCTGTGAGTAGCCAATCCTTCGGAACTGTTTTATCTTGTGACATCCGTTTAATGAATTTCTCAAAGTTAACATACGCTTTGATCGGTTCTTTTGGACGTGTTGCTAAGGATGAGCTGTTATAAAAATGTAAAAAAGTTAATGTTAAATTTTTGCATATTACCCAGTAAACAGACCAATTTATTTAGTAAATGGCCTAACCCTTCACTCTATATATATATATATATATATATATATATATATATATATAGGCTCTTTTTTGAGTTGTTTTAAATCTACGTGCGAAAATTTTGTGGCACGTGCTGAAGTGCCGATCTGGTCGATAATTCAAGTGATCATAATATCAATTTAGCGTCTTGAACTAATGATTATATATATATATATATCTCCATCTTAATCTGCAAATAGGTTTTAACTGTAACCATGCGTCAAGCGATGTGTGACTCAAGTAAGCTTTGTGCAAAAAATTCCACCGAAACGCGGGTTTGGGCTGGTAGCAAACCTGAACTGCTGAAAATGCAACTGGTCAAGATGGTCAAGAGGTGTAACATAGCAGGAAAAATCTTAAATTATTTTATTAGCATTTGATACTCTGATTTCTAAAACAGCCGTTCATTTCTACATACAATATCAAATGACTTCTTGGGCTATTTTGACGAGTTTTCGAGCACTCCAAAGTTTAAGTCCATAAATTCTTTGTTTTTTTACCTCTTGTGTTTGTAAGATTTTTGAGGACGGCATTGAACTGGCAGTAACGTATATCATCAATTTTGGAAAAAGGAGATTTTTAATGAGATTTATTCCGCGTGAACACATTGCATGACAGTTAATCTTTAATCTAAATCCGAAAACGACACACTATTTCACTATAGGTTTGTTGTTTTAGTCTAAAGAGAGCTTGTTTTCTTCTGGTTCAAAAAACAACAAATGAGTGCATATCCGCTACGACAAGCAACTACCCAAGGTCTATCCGAATTCGGATGCCTGACCCCGTATACATAATCATTTATATATGGCCATTCAACATATAAATATGTATACGATATATGCGTAATAGACTACAGTAATAGCGTCTTTTAATTCAAATCGTATTTTCGTAATTTTCGTAACTTGTAGAGCCAGTACTTAACACTAATATGGCATCGATATTCCTTACCTTGTATCGTACACGGATGAGAGAGTAGAAGATATGGTAGACGGAAAAACAGGTATAAATTGTTGTTGAAACGTTGCGAGCGGGTGCTCTTTACGTTGAAGAAGAATCTCATCAAAAATGCGCAGAATAAGTGTCATATCTGGCCGGTAGCTTTGCGTTAGAATCCGCTTAGAGAAAGCACGAAAATGCATTCTTGCTAATTCTTCAATAACGTTTTCTGCCACTCCGTTTAGCACTGGGCTATCCGTCAGCGTTGAATTAATAGACTGACTAGGATTAAGGGACGGCTTTTCCCGACACTTTGAGATTTCCTCAAGAATTTGGCTGCATAGTATGGTGGCCAGCTAAAGAATTATTTAAAGCATACGTGCCTAGTTAGCATAACAATAACGACGATAATGCATTTAGCTGTAATAGCCCACGAGGATTGCATACAGTTTAATAGGCATATAGGATAACCCAAAGTAACTATGTGATCAAATACTGGAAAACGAAAACAGCCGTGTGCAGAAAAAGGTTTTATCTCACAAATGTTTTGTCAAGATTGTTTGTCATTTGGCATTTAACAAACCGATTCTGTATAAAAGAACGATGAGATTGATGACATTCTTGTCAAGAAATAAGTCGCGTCATCAATTATTTTTTTTATTAGGAACTGTCTATTTATTGTTCCAGTTATGCCCGCCACCAATGTTATATCGCTAATGCTTCTACAACAGGCGTTTAAATCATGTACTGTATAGTGCCAGATCTGTTTTTATGGCTTTGATCTATAAAACCATACGGTTAGATACTCACCTCGCACATTTCATGGGCGGAAGGGTTGAGATGCCCCAGAACCTCAAAAACCCCGGGCGAGGCAAGAACCAGAAATTTCCATGTCGGACTTACTTCGATTACTATTTCCTCGGGCTCTACTCGAAGCGAAGTATGCCTTTAGTGCATAGGAAGTGATAATACAAAAAAAAACAATAGAACACCGACCTGTATAGGTCAGTGAATTATACTGGTATTTCACTACTCAATAAAAGTTGCGGGACGTGAACCTGACATAGAGCAATAAAACCCACTGAAAGTAATGCACAATAATTAACATCTCATCAAAAGAACAAATATTTTACCCTTTAAGGTTAGGATGACCGAGGAAACGAGTTTGGTGCACCCCAGCAATGTCGAGATCTATAAGAGTCTGCTCGCCTAAACGGAGCCTTTCATCGTCGTTGTCTCGATTGTGAGCGCACGTCAATACCGAAACATTCCATTGCTCGTCGCTGCCTAAAAACGTTGAGGAAGATCGGCAAAGAAAATAAGTTTATTGTACTTGGTAAGATCATAGCTAATTCGTGAGTAATGAACGTACCGGTTAACCTTAGGATATCCGAACTCAGTAACTAGAATTCGGCTGAATCTAATTATCCAATATTTCTCTTGATTTTACATGATTTCGGTTAAAACTACTTCTAAAACAAACTAACATTTAATAGGAACATTAGCAATACCTCACAAATAGCTCTATCTATATCTAACCATATCTAAACACTATTAAGCTTATGCACGCGACATAGTAAGGTATTTTTATTAAGTCCGGTAGCATTAGTTGCACAATATCCATCAATTACAAACGCAGAAAAACCCATCGGCTAGACGAGAGCGTAACTAATTATTTGTACTCATTAAGCAAAGAAGGGTGTCGATGCAGGTAATTTAGTTGAGGAGGTCAATGACCACTTGGTTTTGGCTCAGTGATTCCTGGCCTTTTCTCTGCCATAAGATCTGCTATGTAATCTACATACACTCTTTGTGTGAGAGAAAAAAACCATCGAGGCAACTCCAATTCACTTACGTTGTTGGTCGCCTTTTCCATGGACAAGAACTGCAACGCATTCACCGGCGTACGAAAGGTACAGGGTATTATCAACTAGTACGCAAATTTCTCCAGAGGCAATAGAGTTCACCTCGCGAGAGATATTTCTTGCTCGGTCCGAGTCAGGCAAGGATGACAGCGGAGCACCCTGTTGCAACTAAATCGTAGTCATACAGTCATATACAGCAGGGCATCAGAGCATACAATTTAGGTCGATATATACACGTAAATATGTATATAAATGGTGCACTATTATTTAAAATAAAAGGATTTCTTCGTTTTGCAAAATAACTTATGATAAAGAGACCGCGACGACATAATGAAAAAAAATCCGATTAGATGGTACAAGAACTACTAATGACGCACGGACTTCAAAAATACAGCAGAACTGACTTGAAGAACAACGAAACTTTAACTCACTAAGTTTTCCGAGTCAATCTCGATTCGAACGAGGTCAACCATGAGGTCATTGAGGGTAGACAAATACTGTTTGTCAACAAATAGCCATGCTTCGCGCAGAGTCCGTAAAATGCGTTCGCGCGACTGCCCGGGTTCTATTTGACCAAAAATTAGCTCTGCAGGGAACGCAGAGGAGGCAAATCTGGCACAGCGCGCAGAACCTGTGCCCGAAAATAAGCCGTACACGAAGATATCGCCTTGCCTATGTTAAAATAGAATACATGTCCACGTTTGAGTATGCTAAGTAAGGTTGTTGACATGATGATTACGACGGATTAATGTATACCAACATAAAAATCATGCCATCACCTGCATCTATAGATTTCGTTTTAAGAGACTTCTATTACAACAGTGCTGAACTGATTTATCATTTACGCTATGGACAGTATTTTATGAAATGTTATTCAAAACAATGTTGTAGGAATATATACCAATAAGTGTACATTATAATGAAAAAAATTAGATGAATACTTTTCAGAGCACAACCCCTAATATGCACAATTTTTTGTGGCCGAAGACTTTTCACATCCTTTGTTCACACAAAATCGTAAATGGTCAGGAGATTAATAGAGTAGTTTTACCTTGGTAGCTTCGCACAATATATATAACAGCTATTGCTCAGCTCTTTTTCGTTTACCTCTGCCTATATGTTTGAGAGAGAAGAGAGTGGAGCAGAACTAATGTATTGTGGAAGATAAACGTATTTCATCAGAAATCTTTCATCAGGAACATAGCTTTTCAGGTCTATTTAAAATTATTTACCGGAAATTGAAGCCATTTTCGTATAATGGGTGCACATCGCTCTTTGATCCGTTGTTGTGGTAGAGCTGATTAATATTTGTGGCAACCCGAGAGAACGGACACAACGGTATGTCCCGTGTCCAGTCATCAGCATTGCTCGCAGTAGTGGGCAACGGATTGATATTATGATTTTGCGGGTGAGTCGGCATAGCTGCCTAGCTACCGACTGGTCAGCAAACAGTAATCTAAAATTAAAAAAATACATTGCACAAAACACAAATTTCAGCAGTTAATTTACCTCATGTATTAGTATTAGATTGTTTTCAAAGTTTTTTTTATAGCGCATGTCTGACTTTTGCCTTAATTAAGGAAAACTATACCACCGCGTGGAATGGGTTTTCAACAAAAGGTATTTGTTATAATGGATTGCAACATATTTTTAGATAAGGCTTCAATAAACAGCCACGTTTATCAGCAAATTATAGATTTTAAAAAACAAAAACAAAAATTTCTTCCGCCTTAGCTGCACGAAGAGCTTCAAGGTTACACGTAGGCAAACTCAACCACAAACTATTACTATATGGGATAAAACGTTCACATTTGAATTGTGGCTGTTTTCGTACAGGTCACAAACAAATTTTTTTCACTGGTTTCCTAAGTACCATAGGTGTGAATTGATAGATTTTTAAAATTTAATAAAATATTATGCAAGCAGGCCAACCGTACTTGTATAAAGCATGATTGAATTTACCAATTTGTTGGTGTTAACTTTCATAGAAAGTGTCATTTTGATTATGACGCAACGATAATACACTGTTAACAACAATATTACCTAGACCTCATTTGGCACGGACAAGTATCCAACGCAAGATACAAACAACACAACTATATTAAATCTTCGCTTAAATATTTTATTCGTACATGCATAGGCCCCAATTTGCAGGGATTAACGAATATATATATATATATATATATATATATATATCCAGTTCGCACATGATAAAAGAATTTGCATAGGCTTATATGTATGTCACTGGCAATAGGTAGATTTGTTCTGGATCTACAAAAAATATAAGTAAGAATTTTCACCCAAATTTAACAGAAGAACGAACCGGCCGTCACCTCGATTCTTGTTTATTCCTTATTGTCATCACCATTATTAACAAGCCCGGAAAAGAAATTGTTTTTTTTTGTGTTCATCACCATCTTCATATCTTGCCAACGACCTTTTTTTAAGTCTAATTTGGACTCGATACCTTCAGTACTCCAAAAGCGAACCTTCTGATCGACGCTGACGCTTGCAGCTATCTTTCTCTCCCGATCCAGATCGAGCGAGACAATAGGAAAGTCACAATGTTTACCTAAAATTCCAAGTGGTTTATTTGGAAAAAATGACGCTGCACGAACATTGCCATCTCCACATCCATAGATCACAATGCTCTCGTTAAGTGCCTTCATGCAGTCGACGGAAGCTTTGCTAACGCTTTTCATTGCGTTCACTATATAGCCGAACTCATCCCAGTTGAAAATTTCAAATGAGCCCTCACTGCCGCCGCAAACAACCTTTTTACCTTTGATTAAGGCTAAGGATAGAAATTCTTCCTCAAAGACTTCCGACTGCATGATCATCTTCTTCCGACGGACATCAAGAGCGGTTAAAGTGCCCTCGGCTGATGCTGCTAGAAGAACTTTTTTGTGCTGGGGCTCGATCAACAGGTCTGCGATATAGTCTTCGCACTGCTTGTACGTTTGGACGGCTTGTTGTTTTGGTGTGCGATGATCCCAGACGCACACGGCTCCATCTTCTTCGCCCGTCGCACATAACCACTCATCAATCAGGGCCATAGCGAAAAGGGCGCTTTTGTGCGCCTTTTGCATGTCGACAACGATTCGCATTGTCTCAACGTCGATCATCTTCCATGACTTGTCCTTAGAAATTGAAAAAAGCGTCTTACCATCTTGCGTAAATTCAAGGCCACGGCAGGCCTTTGGATGTGTTTTACTGCGTCTAACTTCCTCATTCTTCTCCAACGAATATTTCCATACCGCCAGTTCTCCATCAATAGTACCCGTCGCCACAAGGTCATTCGCAGGGTGAAATTTTACAGCAGTGAGATCCACATCCACGCTGATCGTTGGTGGCACATCGTGGTCATCGTCGAATTGCTCTTCTTGAACTCTTTCCGAAGGCCCGGCCTCAACTTCGCCAACATCGTCGTCTGAGTCAACTTCATCATCGCCCAATTCTTCATCCTCTAGATATCCCTCATTATCATGTAATAAACCACGTCTATTGCCATCCTCATTCTCCTGATCCGATAAATTATGCTGAGACATCTCGTCATCAGACGAAGCAGCCGAATTCGAATCAATATCAGTCATTACGCCCGCTGGATCTGCAGTAAGTTGCATCAAGATAATTAGTTATTATTATTAAATGGCGTGGAATAACCGTAATTTGACTCATGTGTACATCACCATTTAATGATACCCTAATAGATAATTTAGTCGTCACATCCGCGAACATTGGGAAAACGTGCGTTGCACATAACATTGATAGAAAAAATTCGCAGTCTATTATCTATTTATGTGCTACAATTCAGGCATAAGCCCTTATACGACACAAAGCTACATAGTTAATAGCGTTTGTATGACGAAATTAAATTCAGCACAAATATCCCGTTTATCAATAGTCAGATGGTCTAAAGGCATGCACTACATATAGTCAATAAAGATATTTATTACTTTAACTTAATTGGATACAAATAACTGAAGCGGTGGGGAACTGTATCTCTTCAGTGTAACAGTTGTGGCACATAAGAGAAGTTTAAACAAAGGGCTTCTATAGTATACTAATAAATAATTCATGTAGTAGCCTACCTTCGATTACTAAAAAGTGATATGATTTGCCACCAAAAACTAATCAAAAATTGTTTTTCATACGAACCATTGTGTAAACTCGCCAACGTGCGTTTGTTGACAAACAAACTACCATCACTAGCAGACGACCTGCCGCTTCAAGATTTTTGGGTGTTAATAAACGTAGCGAAAGGTTTCTTGGAATATCATTGGGCTATCTGGCTTTGCTTGTAACACGTCTTCGACTTCTCAATGATAGCATTTCTAAATACACGTCAGACAAAATCGTGTGAAAAGTTATTCTGTCCTATAGTTATGCTAGATAACAATAAAATACGGATCGGTTGACTAGCCTATTCGTTGTGCTCAGCAGTTCAACTTACGAATATTGCTCTCTAATTCGAGCTGCGTCAAGAATCGAGTTGCTTTCTTTAGTTTGAGCTATTAGTTGACAGAGTTGGAGAGACAAGATGATAAGCGGACATTAATCTCACATTATGTCGACACTTAATCACTCAAAACGTTGATGACACCTCAGAGGAAAGTTTACTGAGGTCCAGTCCGCTTACTTTTTGGAGGTCTTCGGTAGTGAAACAAAGGATGGCGGACAAATGTACACATTTGAACGTAAACACCGATTCGCCAACTGAGACAGTAAGGGCTTGGAAACAGAATGCCTACAGGCACATTTATATCAGAATCGTAGGTGCGTAACCCCACTAAGTATTTCCGTTTATAGCTCTTTTTTTTTACACATCGAGCAATAATGTACGCAATAATGCGTGGTAGCTATAGACCATTTCATCATTTCGAAGCACCGCTTCAGCTAGTTCAAGAGAAGGCTGTGAGATAACAGCTGACTGCTTTGTCGACGTGACCACATTTGCTAGCAAAAGACAACTTGCTAATCGTTCGCGCATGGGATTTGCCTGAGTCAAACCGTTCAATTGTCTTTCTTAGTTTTGCTTTTTAAGAAAGCGGAGATGATCTATCGGAGTGTGTTACAAAAGGCCTTTCGGCGTTGTGCAAAAACCGCAGTACACAAGGTTTGTGATTTTGCTTTGTGATTAAGGACTGGGAGAGAAGGCCGGTATAGCGATGATTCAATGGGGCGATACAAAACTTTCCGGGGTAGCAGCTACATTCCCCCACAAATGGTGGAATATTTCATTAGACGTTTACCCATTATTTTTATTATTGTTATTATTATTTCAGAGCTATAATGAATTTAGTGCTTAGTTGGGCATCTCCTAGAGGAGCAAGCAAATTAAATAAAATTGGATGTTTGACTATAATTGAGAAATACATAATAATAAACGTATTTGCTGGAAACGTGAAATAGTGACCGACTTTGTACGGGTATGTTGTGGATCAAAATTTTCTTTAGTTTGGTCACTCGTATTTTCATATGATAGTCGTTTATAATAATTAGTTGATTAATAAAATGGGAATTTATTTTTGTAATAATGACCAACATGGCATTTAACCTCATTCAGTTTTAGGAAATATTTACATGTTAGTTAAAACTAAGGGTGCGTACCTATTAGTCTCATTCAAAGTAAACGTCACTGAACTAATAATGATAACCGTCCTATGCGAGCTGCACGGATAGCTCTCCATGCTCTGGTAACTAAAAATATCCACTAATCACATACATAGTATTAGTATTAAACCATAAATGTTGTTGGGCATATAAAAATAACCTCTCCTAATGATATCAAAACAGACAAATCTTTTATCTTATTATACATATATAGAACTCATATATATGGCCAAACAGGTTGCCAATTTAGGTTAAAGTGTCTAATGAAATGCATTCTTATACCATGTCTAATGAAAAGCATTCTTATAACAATTTATAGATTAATTAACTTTCTGCCGTAATATATGGACAAAATCGTTGGCGTCGTTTAGTCTAAACGGAAGACGAATCGGAAGTTGACCATGTCTGCTTTAGGCTGGACAGAGATTTAAGGTGGATTGAAAGAGTTGTGCAGCTTCCGTTGATATTTTACTCCCAGCTGTAAGCTCTTAACTCTTGGCCGCTATGGCATATTTTTCTTTTTCCTTCAAAATTGCATATGTTCAGTGATATTTATTATAGGAATGAGTTTACGTTATTAGTAAATCGAAATGATCGATGATTTGATTTTAGTTTTCAGCAACTGAGCATGTTAGTTAAAACTTATGTTCGTTAAAAAGGGAAAAGCTTGTATATCTCACTTAGACTAAAGTCGTATACCTTAGAATTTACAGCGGCTGGACCATTCCTCCAATACATTTAGCTTTGTTTATCCTTCTAAACAACTGAAATTTTGCCGAAGTATAAAGAGACTAATCACAAGACGAAGCTCGGGTGAGAGCATATCAGTACGCTGATTTTGTCGACCGAAAGATTAGCTAGTGTAGGAGTTTTCTGTACGCATATCAGTCTCTCATTGCAACTGTAGATATACAAAAATTATACCAAAATAAAGGAAAATGAAATAAACTGTATTAATAAACTTAAGCAATTTATGCAATTCATGTATTTCTTTTCAGCCGCACCTATCCTCGATGGCTCCTTTATCTTCAGCAGTTCCGCCTCCACCTACGAAGGGCGAAATGTTATCGCGACAGAAGGAATTACCTCCCTTGCCGTTGCCTCCATTAAAGGAAACTGTTGACAAGTATCTCCACAGCGTGCAGCCTTACCTTACTCCTGATGAACTGAACGTTACCAAGAAGGTAGGTACTGCCGTGCTTTTGAGATATAAAATTAACGTTTTGTGACACGTTAACTTGACGGTAGCTATTGCAGCAAGCGTCAGCTTCCTCATACAAATGTATGACAGAGTTATTGGATGTTTATGTGTACAACTTGTCAAGCAAATCATGGGATCGTTATTGTATCACAGTTAGCTGACGAATTCGTGGCTCCTGGCGGTGTGGGTGAGACTCTTCACAAACTTCTCGCTAAGCGTGCTGCGAAGGAAGACAATTGGCTCTCCGGGTGGTGGCTCAAAGGCGCCTATCTGGGATATAGGAACCCAGTTGTTGTGTATTCATCGCCAGCCATGGTGATGCCTCGACAGGAATTCCGAAGCCCTAAGGACCAACTTGCATATACTGCATCGCTGATTCAAGCTGTGCTTGATTTTAAGGTATAGTACCAATAGAAGCTGCACATGTGCACCGCCAGTTCAGTATGTGGTGTTTATAGCATATACATACAGAAGACTATTAAAGTGCTAGCTCGAATCTGGCAATTGTACACAATTACAGTAAATGGAATCGGTACAAAGGTTTCTACTAAAGGTCAAGTGAAGCCGGCTCCACTACCTGTTATAGCGCATCAATGCTGCTCTATGCACCCGCAGGGAATAGGCTAGTAAGTGAATAGTGATAGAAGTACCTGGCATTCATTTGTATTTGCTAAAAATAACTTGCTTATTATATTGAAGGCCCATATCGACAATGAAACAATGTCGACAGAAGTGCAAGGAACAGCTCCCTTAGACATGATGCAGTACAAGAACATTTTCGCTAGTTGCAGAGAGCCCCACCTTCCACTTGATAAACTTCACTTGGCCAAAGATAGCCGGCATATCGTAATTGCACATCAAGGAAATTTCTACGAGGTACGGAAATCATAGGTATATTAACCGAGCCAGAAGTAAATTTTATTCATTACATAGAATTATCGTTTGTTTCTCACTGAGCCTTATTCTTTTATGATTTCGAGGATGTGGCCTGCATTACAAATCGGTGCGCGTCTGATTGAATTATACTCAATTTTCATTTCGCATAGGTTACAGTATATAGTAATGGGGAACAGCTCAAGACGGAACAGATCCTTGCCCAGTTACAACAGATCATTGAGGATAGCCACAGACGAGGAAAAGGTCACCAGGTAATGAAAAAAAAAAGCAACATCATTAGTCTTTTTTATGTAACGATCTACGACAGAACGTTATGCTACAGTGCGCTCCGGACAGACCTTCTCTCTCGTTGTCCGTGTTGGCTCCGTTTCGACAGTATTAGGTCAAGAAAAATATAATTCAGCCTTAAATCAATAAACGCTGGACATATTATATTACACATATATAACAATGTTGAAGCCTTGAAAAACAACTCGCAGCGTTTTCCGTTAGGGAAATTGTTTTGTTTTACAATGTGCACTAACAGTACCTGTTCGGGCGTGATTTTAGGTCGGAATACTGACAACATGGCATCGTGATCTTTGGGCAAATTCCTTTGCAAGGCTGTTTGAGAATCCTACTAATCGCGCAAGCCTAGCCACCCTCAGGTAACGATCGAACGTTATCATTGTAGTAACACAACGAGAATTAGAGCAACGGGTGGGAGTGGCATTAGGTGAAGATCGACCGAAAGAAAAGATTGATTTAAACAACAAGAAAGTCTTTACAAATAGGAATAGTATAAAAAGCTTTTGAGAAAATGCCTATTTCATGCACACACTATGCGAATCACTAACATTGCAGAAATAATAGTTAAATAATTAATATATTTAGTGTTTACATATTATCGTTGCATATTTTATCTTGACAAATTACAGATCACGTTCATTTTGCCAAATGATCTCAAGATAACAAATAATAATAATAATTCTATGCTTTTAATGAAGGATTTTGTATATTTGTTTATATAAGATGCCACGAACATTCCGTTGTACGTTGAACTAGACACTTGGAAAAACGACCTGTCTGAGGGAGATCATTTTATGCGAAAAAGATACCACCCACATTTTAGACTCTAAAGTAAATTAAATAATTAAAGTAAGATAATCAACGGTATCAAAGTAATGGTTTAAAAACAATCGGCACCGAGAAATAGTGCATCTGATATGGAACCATGTGATGATTGGAGCATGGTAATAAAATATTTGAAGCAACGTTACCAAATTATTTTGATAATGCTGGCGAGTCGTTAAGACAGAATAATGCCACAATATAGCAGTGTAATTTAACGGTTTTCATGATGCGCTACGTTTATTTATTTATTAAAAGAAGGAAATGGCATCAAAATAATTTTGAGGGGTTAGAAACAAGGCTAATGATGAATGAATTAACGAGTCGATAGGGGTCCACAAAGAGAAACAGACGGAGGCATGTTTACCATGGCGCTGTTTGTTACCACATAGTGTGGATGGCTACTGATGCATATTATAATGTTTAGTTTCTCATTTGTATTCTGTGCATTGGAAGAAAGGTTTGAAAAAGAGATTGTTTAGTTCCGATACGTATGACCAGCGAATCCCATTTTCTCTTGAGTGTAGGGATGCCATCGCGCTTGTGTGTTTGGATGACCCACTAAAAGATGTACATCTTCCGTGGGAGAGCGTAGCTGCCCATCAACTTTTAGATGGAGGTATAGATGGTGTAAACGCTGGAAATCGATGGTGCGATAAAACCATCCAGCTTATTGTCGGTTAGTATCTTATTCCAGACGTAAAAATCGAAGCATCTATAGCTATTTCAGCATAAATCGGTTTGCTCCCTAACGGAACCGCGAATTTGAAAAGATGCAAATGGATATCGTATTTAAAACCCACCTCAGAACTAAGCACATAATTTATGTTATGTATTTGCCTAATTCCTACATATAAGTATCATATTTTCGTCAGTACAAATATGCACCCAGTATAAGTTAGATAACTTTTAATGGACAGAACTGTTTTTTTTAGTTCAAATATATCTTGCTCTTTGGCGAAAAGCTATTTCGAAAACTTACTGTAGAATAATTGTTATTTTACGCGATAGTTTTGCATCCATTCTGTAACATTATGATATATGGATAATATTCTCCTTAGGAGTGGAAGGCAACGTCGGCATTCTCTACGAGCATTCACCTGCAGAAGGGCCCCCGGTTGCCAATCTTGTCGATTTCTGCGTGAAGCAGGCGTCTATCTGGCCTCTCCCCGCTAAAGATAGTCCGTGCAAACCCAAGCATTTAGAATTTATTATCAACAAAACAGTAAGAACCTTTAATATGTTAATATGTTGAGTGCAACTTTATCTTACGATCTATTGCGCCTAGCGGCAGTTTTGGATATCAACTCAAAAATGCTAGTGACAGAGTTCTTGTTTCGTTTATTTTTATAGCTGTAGATGCATTTTCGACGGAATGACGCTACTCTTACTAAAATCAAAGCAGATGACAAATAAGCACAAAAGATTACATATATATATATATATATATATATATTTTAGATCTAATGATATGTTTCCCTATTTATCTAAAGACAGATAAAATAGCAAATTTTGTTTGTGATGAGCTGGATGAATCACACGATTTCTAGCTCATGTTAAAGGAGAAAAATAATTCTGTTCAATATGCTGCTCTTACAGATCGAAGATGATATTGAAAAGGCTCGTTCGGACTTGAAGACTCTGACAAATGATCTCGAACTGAATCTTTATTCCTACGAGAAATATGGGAAGGACTTCGTGAAGTCGTGTAATTTAAGTCCCGACAGTTTCATCCAAATGGCTATACAATTAGCATTTTACAGGTAATCGAAATATATGAATAGAAAGAAAGTTTAATCTTTAAAAATATAAATAAATTGATCGCTGCAACGGTTCGATTTTGATCAAAAGGGCACATCAAAAACCAGGAGCCTGTTATGAGACAGCAACCCTCCGAAGATTTCTCGGAGGACGAACAGAAACTATCCGTAGCTGTTCTCAGGAGAGCAGCGACTTCTGCAGTAAATTCCTCGACTTGGAGACAAACGCCAAGGTCAAAGCGGAGAGTTTAAGAAAGGCTGTCACCGCTCATAAAGCTTATACGAATATGGTGCGTAGACGACGGTTTGTTTTACTTTCGTCATGAGCCGACTGAGGTGGTAGGTATCATTAGCCTAGCATCAAATGCTTAATAGTACCGCATGTTTGTGTACATTCTCAGGAAAAAGCAGTTCAACTAAAAATTTAATGTTCGAAGAAGAAGAAGAATACTATAAGTAATTTCTTAGAAGAGATCCACAAAATCGCATGCTGCTGAAAAAAGGAATTTTATAATCGTTTCAACAGGCCATCCGTGGACAGGGTGTAGATCGTCTTTTCTTTGGCATGAAGATGATGGCTGCCGAGGCTAACATACAAATTCCGAGCTTTTTCTTCGACAAGGCCATGGTCGTCTCAACACACTTCCGTCTTTCTACCAGTCAGGTATGTATTTACAGCATCTAAGCGCGTTTAATCCCCTTTGACAAGGGTAAATCAGGGGGAATAAAGGGAAATTGTCATGACCATCTCAGCCTATTGAAGTTTACGACATTCGGTAGATGCTTTTTTTTTCTTAGGATACTTCATTTTCTAATTGTTTTGTCATGCCATGCCTGTTTAGGTGCCAGCTAAATCGCGTTCCGTGATGTTCTACGGACCCTTGGTACCCGATGGATACGGTTGCTGTTATAATCCCATGAATAATAGAATCCTTTTCGGTTTGTCAGCGTTCAAAAGCTGTGCCACAACAGATCTATCAAGATTTCGTGATTGCCTTGAGTATAGTCTTAATGTAATGGGCGACTATCTACGAGCCGAAAGTATAACGTCAAAATTATGAGCAAGGTCCAGTTTCTCGCTGAAAGTAAAGCCTCAAACGTACACAGTAGTACAACGAAGATTTACCACTAATATGTGTTAATCTGGCTACAAAACCTGTCATACCTTCACGCTCTGGATGTCTAGCTGCTGACAATAGACAAAGCACAAATGTGGACTCAAAAGCATCTCCATGGGTACTCGCTTGCCGCTAAAAGGTGAAATATAGTAAAAAAATTTTACACCAGACAGCGTTCAGGAAAGTAAGTAACAAGATGAATCCATTGATTCTAATGTCAAAAACTCACCTGAAATCTGTGTGTTAAACAAGACTGGTTGGTGTGCCAAACAAGCGTGCTACATTGAAGTCGCGCGTGCAGTTTTTTTTCCAGATATTTTCGAAGTAAAGCGTTTTACAACCGTGTGTTTAACTATTTACTGCTGAATTTGTAATAAAAAAATCCTTACATTTCTTGTGGTCGTAAAAATTATACAGCGGTATCTTTTATTCATGTAATATTCCAATATGTACAACGCAAAGTACCTACCTATAAAAGGAATACTCTACTGGAGATCGGATAGTATTGTTTCACTTATTTGTGGGAGTTGGGGGGCTTTTATAGACTGAGGAGTAGTACTCCTCCTCGAGTTCATACAATTCGGCAGCCATATCGTCTCTTAAGGCCATCAGGCGTTGATCACACTCATGCTGAACGTTGCAGAACCTAAAAGTAGGGACAAAAATCAGTACAGTGAACGAGTTAGTTCATGCGACCCCCACCCGCGTTTACATCAAATTGTAATTATGTTTTTTCTTTATAATTTCTCATAGTACTTCATAATTAATACGTGCACAATTTCCGTTTGACTTAACCATGTTGCATCATAGTAAATCTCGGAGATAAGTTTTCAGATCGTTTTACACAACGTTAGATTCATATGGTTATAGGCTTCTAAAGTCATTTTCATAGCTGCTTCAGATACAGTACCTCTGCCCCGACGCTTGGATAGCATCGTTGATGAAGGGAAAATCATTAAGGATCAAATACTGCTTAATATCAGCGATCAATCTGACGAGTTTTTCCCCAGCGCGGACCATATTGGCTGCCCGCACACTCATCTCGTATTGATCTTCGGTACATTGAAGTTGTCTCAGAACCTGTAACGTTCGCTACCTCATGTTAGGATCGAATGAGCTACATGTGAGAGAAATTGTCGTTTGCTCTTCTGGTGTTTTTAGATTTCCACTTCCAGAGCCATCAGCCTGATAGATGTAAAAGACGCATGTGGTTTGGATTGTATGATCTCCATTCCATGCAATCATGCTCTAGCTAGTTGATAATATGTAGCTTATAGACCCTTCTTGACCTTTCCAAAACCTAAGTTTTCTATCTATCTGTAAAACCGTAGATAGATGTACAACTCTTATCTAAATCGTTTTGTTTGCGCGAAGTCCTACAAAAATCAAACAGATTACTTCACATTGTACCAGTTCTCAAGGTACAAGCACCTAATTGTGATTAATTGTGTGCTTCTAGTTACGAATTTATTTCTGCATTATCCAACGTCATTATCTATTATTTATCAATCATAACTTCTATGAAGTTTCACTGTGTTTTTTTAGCAAAATATTTTTCTGATGATTTCCTGGACATTGTTTTTGTTACCTGCCCTTCTTCGTCAGCAGTGGGAACTTTACTGCTTTTCAGGATTTCCTGGAAATTGTCGATCATCGCTCGGATATCATCTTTAAGGCGTTTTTGGTAGCTTTTTAGAAGGGCCTCTTTATCCCGTGAGCCACCTGCACCGACGGTTCCGGTTTTCGCTTGTGACATACTGATACGCGGATGATGATGGCCGAGTCCTGTTTGTCCTTACTGTCGGCTGAAAGTAAACTTCAACAATCAAAAACCTTATACCCAAATTGAGGTGTATACTCATGTATCTACTATTGCCAGAGTTGAAAAAATTCAGGACCAGTAAGATCAGAAGGTCGTTAAATGAGCCAAGCAAAACCTTCTTAGTATAGCTCCGGTTACCTCTACACTATGTATTATAGTGTATTCTTTATTGCTATTGAAGTAACACAAACGCTATCTCAACATTCTGCTACCAATGAAGACAAATAAAGCTTTATCCAAGCAAACTCAATTTATTATTATTCACTAACAAAATTCAATGTACAAAAACTAAATAGGTCTTGTTATTTTTCATCTGGTCATAATTATTATTCGATTGTTAATAATATTTACAATGGTTGTCATAATCATCATTGTTTCGGCTGTATGTATCACAAAGAGTGGAAGTAGTCGCTATACGAATATATATGTGTCTGTATGTGTATATACCTCCATATATGCTTGTAAACGTGTTCGACAATTGGCCAGTTCCAGAATAACTGTGTCTCACAATCAGACTTCTCACGCACAAAAAGCAAGTCCTAGAAGATACATTCGTGACACCTAACATTACTATTTGACGCCATTACAATTTTTGTACAAAATGATAGCATACATATATATATATATTAGTTGTCAAATTTTTGTTAGGTTACCGTTTGTAACACAGAATCTGTTGTACTATGTTCTATTCTAACAGATTCAGTTTATGGTTTTGTCCTTCTCTGATTTTGACAAATTAATGATATCAATGAAAGTGTTTTCGTTACTTGCCGTCGACATATTGTGAATAGCAAGCGACTGCCAATCACGACGTAAAATGATTTCTTAAGATTCAATGAATCAATAATTTCAAGCCAATGATACCCTAGCTTTATAGTATTCATCTTATATGGCAAGTAATGAATTAAATGTGACTTGCAGGGAGTCCATTGTGTTTGTTAGAGCAACTGGGGCAGCTAAACTTCGAAGTGAAACAATATAACTGACCCCACACACAAATTCGGGTTCAAAATTTATCTGCTGGCGTTTTTTTGTGCGGCTTATCTCTTTTGATTTTTAATGACTTGCTTTCAAAACTCATCACTCCAGACCCCGTCGACGTCGCTGTCTTCGTTGTTAACTTCCGATTCCCGATCATCTTCCATTTCCATCTCGTAGCTCTGTTCTCCTCCGACCGACTGCTCAACCATCTGAATGCCTTTTTTCACCTGCGGGTTATTGGGATCGAGATTGAGGGCGACACCAAAATGGAACAGAGCTTGCTCTGGTTCATGTACTTTGTGTAGAAACTCACCTAAGAGTCTGTGCAATTTTGGTGTACTACCAACTAACTGCAGCTTTTCCTGCAAAAGCTGTACACCCGCTTCGTAGTTCCTGGTCGACTCGTAAATTTCGGCTAGCGAATAGATTGCCGGCAAATAGGCAGGTCCGTGAACGAGGGCTCGTTCTAGGTATGTTTTGGCTTTGTCCTGTTGGCCAGGGTTCTTGATGAGTACATCCGCTCGAAGTGTGAGGGTTCGAGCTGTTTGCCCCAATTGACGGGTGGCATTCGTCGCGGCAATATGTGCGTCAGGCAAACGGTTTTCTGCTAGGTACAGCGATACCTGTCCCATATAGGGTTCAAACCGGTACGGGGCGATTGTCTGCGCTTCATTATATATGCTTACTGCAGTCTGTCGCACCCCATGGGAAGCAAGTATTTGCGCTTTTAATAAAATTGCTTCGACGTGTCTGGGGCTTAGCTCCAACGCCTTGTCGCACATACAACGAGCTCGAGTATACTTCTGTCGTAAGTAGCACTGATAACCAAGTGAGATGTACGTTTCCGGGTGATTTTCACTAAGAGTAGCCAGATGATTGCTAAGCTGTTCAAGTTCTTTGACCTTCTTTTCTTTGTACAGAAGGGCCGCGTAGAGATCCATACCTCGAATTTGGAATTTATCAGCTTTTACAGCACGTTCGAAAGCACTTATAGCTTTGATGTCTTCTCCTTGAAAATAGTTAATTTTAGCTATCATCATGCTGACATCATAACTGCCTTTTAACTGTAACGACTGGTCCAACGTTTCAAATTCGTGCAAGGCTTTTGGCAAATTCCGCGCAAATAATTCACCCATTGCTGCAACGAAGGCGGGCATCCATTCCATTGTAAAATGTACGCCTTTTGAAGTAATCAGTACTGCTACCTCGGACACTTTAACGTTTAACTCCAACAAAGCGTTAATGGCTGCCAATGCATAGGGATTTGTCCTAAGAACTTCTTTGTAACACAATATGGCTGCTCGGTCATTACCCTGTCCGTGATAGAGTTTCGCTAATGTCATATTAACCCGCGTTGAACGTTGTTTTGGCGGAATACCTTCCAGAGTACTTATGGCCAATTTTAACTCTCTCCGACCTATAAGACATTGAAAGATACGAAACTGCACATCTGTCTGGGGCGTGACATCCTGATCTTGTTGTCGTTTGCGTATTGTGGACCTCTTTAACTGCAGGGCCTGTTCGAACATCAATTCAGCTTTGCGATACTGTTTCGAGGCAAGGAGAACGTCGCCATACCATATAAGCGTCTGATATCGTTGTACGGGTGAAAAGATCTCATCGCAGTTTCGGTCTACTGTGGTTAGCAGTGAGGACAGGGCTTCAAAATCATCATATAAACCTTCTTCGTAAAGTTGCCGAAGTATTTCAAATGCCGGCGTCGCCATCGCTAGTTCTTCCAGCCTGCTATTGTACTTATTATCCGCACCCGTATCACCCGCGCCAATACGAGGTTGTCGAGAGTCCGGATGGGCTCTCTTTCGCGGAATCGATTTGATGATAGCGGCCAGCGCTGAATCCTTGACGGTGCTTCGTAAAACTCAGGAAACGCCTGGAAGATGGTGTGGGCTGCTGACGATGACCCCAGCAGTTATCGGGCTCGTCGTGATGGCGGATCGTTGACAATGTTGTTGCTGTTGACGCCGATGATGGGTCCCTCTGATCCTTGTTTGTTGTTCAGGCAGACCGGTGTGCGACGATGCGTTGCAGTGGAGGGCCACAGCGCTGCAAGATGACAAGCGGTGTCCCGACACTCAGATCATCAACGATTTTACTCTTCCTGACAGGTGTCAGGAAAGTTTTAAACCATCGAACCGACCATATTGAACCGTTCTATTATCCATCCGTCATACGTATTGCTTCACGAAACTAACTTTAATTGATAATTTTGCAGTGGATAGATGGGCTACAAATTGTAGCATTTACTAACAATAACAATAATGTATCGTCTATCAGCGATGTGCCAATGCAGCAATAGATGTGTAAGAGTTCACGTGTCCATGGCGTGTACAAATATTCCACAGTCGAGGTATCTCTAGTGGCAAGAATAATGACAAGCTGCAACTGAAACGGTGCTTCGTAATGATATTTTTTGCTCATATTTATAAAATTTACCGAACAAGAGCATACAACTAGAACAGCTGCTAGGAGGTGAGGGGTAAAAGGGCTAAAATTTCATTGCACTTGCCAAATATCAAAAGGTTATATTCATGGCCTACATATGTGTCCCTACCTCCTCACTGAATCTAGCTCAAGAACCGTATACCAAATACACCGTATAAAATATATATACCTGTTCATCTAAAGTTAAGTAATGTCGCCGACTTACCTTGTCTTATAGGCCGTATAGTCCTGCGTGCGATATAAAAACTGTACTCGCGCCCCCAGAGTTCCGTACTCGTGAGGAGTGTTCTTGGCTTCTCAACACAATTGTTATTCTATAGTCGTTAGTTGCGTGATACCTTGGGCTGTGTACAGTGGTGAACAATAGAGAGCGCCCCCCAATTGTTTACGATTTGGCGAGCAGCGCCATTTTCCGGCTGTGTCGAAATACTTTCTGAATAACAACCACACTACAACCGACATACACTGACTTCAATTCCAAACGGGTTATGCAAAGCAGCCGAACATTATTTTTCTGATGCACATGTATAAATACACTGTTTTTTAATAATACGATGAGCACTGTAATTTCTTTTTTGTCAAGAAGAGAAAAGTACTTACTTATAAGTGAACTTTTTATTTTTGGTAAATTCGAAATAAGCGCCAATATGAAACATTTTCTTTTTCGTGATTGGTACTTCATAGATTAAATAATTTGCAAATCAATTCAGCCTGAAACCTATATGCTGCATCAACTATACGGCATATTTGATCTAGCTTCTTTCAACTGAAAGCTGGAAATACCGTCCAGCATAGAGGGCGCTCTGACCGCTCCGCCATCTTGGACAAACAGGGAACGCAAACAGGCCTTTTTTTCTACAACCGCATACTGGTGAGGGTGTGCCTGCGCGTATCCGTGGAAATCGGTAATATTCAGCCACGCCCAGGGTTAAAACATTTTTAGCATGGTACGTTTTGAAGCCTTTGTCTAGACGGTTTACTTTCAAATACTATCTATGAAGTTGCTGAGCTTTATAAATAATAAATAAATTCTTTGTCAAATCGCTCTATTGTTCTCAGCTATACCTCGTGCTTCTACGTTTACATATGATGCACATTGAATCTCTTCACCTGATTGGCCCTTATAAGCAGGGTTTAAACGGATGTGAACTTCACTTCTGATCATTTTCATTTCTCTAAGATGGTCTAGTGAATATTGAGATTGTGGTGCTACTTTAGTGAGACACATGTGCATTTGTTTTGTTCCTACAGCCTCCTGCATCAAAGTCCAAGGGCAAAAAGAAGATTGCCCCCGCTCCTTTGTTAAGCAAGAAGAGTGCGGGAAAGAAGCAGTTAAACCCGTTGGTTGAGAAGCGACCCAAGAATTTTTCTATTGGTGAGTGAAGGCCAATGATGCTCAATACGGTGTGCTGACAGAAATTGTGCCAACTTCATTAAGGACTATGCTGTTAAGAAGACACGTGGTCTTTTTTTGGTACTACCGAGGTTATTAATCTGTCACGTGCATCGTACGTCGATTTGATGGATGTGAGCTAGGTCATGAGGTCTTATTGGGCCGTTCTCCGGTCGGTGACGCGCATCGTCGAGAAAGCGCTAGGCCGAGAGAGCTTCACTCTTAGTGTGATGGATATACCGTGGTCAGCCTTGTGTGGCATGGTGAGATTCGCTGGTTTTTATGACTCCAGCGAAAGGTATTTGTGCGATACGCAAGGAAGTAACAATTTTTTGTGTAACTCAAATTCATGAAAAACAACAGTTTTTTTACCTTTTTAATTCTATGCTGTATTTTTTTCGTGTAATGTTATTAATGTTACCATCGTCTGATGCATTACAGCTGATTAGCATTTGACAAGTGTGAGCTTTTAGCACATCAACATCTATAGCACAACAATATTCTACAGGGGAACACCATAGCTATTTAAATAACGCGGGTTTAACGCATCATGTGCTTAACAAACCGTATTCAAAGCAGTTGCCTTAGGCGACATAAACGTACAGCTTTGCTCCGGAACATAGGAAAAGATTACAAAATCATAGTATCTCTGCATTTTTATTTCTCCACAATACTAAGCGTACGCAAAATCAGTTACAAATGTTTTTTTCCTTATTTAAGGCCAGGATATCCAACCGCGGCGTGATCTCACCCGTTTCGTACGATGGCCCAAATACATTCGCTTGCAGCGCCAGAAGGCAATCCTGTACCAGCGCATCAAGGTTCCCCCTGCAATTAATCAGTTCACGCAGACCCTTGACAAGCAGACAACTGTCAGTCTTTTGAAATTACTCGAAAAGTACCGGCCAGAAGACAAGAAGGCGAAGAAAGAGCGTCTTCGTGCTCGTGCCGAAGCCAAGGCTGCCGGTAAGGCCGATGAGCCTGGAAAACGTCTTTTGAGCGTTCGCATGGGTGCCAACGCTGTCACCACCCTAGTGGAGCAGAAGAAGGCTCAGCTGGTAGTGATTGCCCACGATGTCGATCCCATTGAACTCGTTTTGTTCATGCCAGCCCTCTGCCGTCGTATGGGTGTTCCGTACTGCATTATTAAAGGCAAGGCACGCCTCGGCACTCTCTGCCGGAGGAAAACCTGCTCTGCTATCGCGTTGACTGGGGTCAATCCCGAAGATAAGGGTGCTCTGTCAAAGGTAGTAGAGTCCATCAAAACCAACTTCAACGATCGCTTTGATGAAATCCGTAAGCACTGGGGTGGCGGTGTTGTCTCAAATAAGTCGCAAGCCCGTGTTGCCAAGCTTGAAAAGGCTAAGGCGAAGGAGCTTCAACAGAAGGCTCAAATTTAAATGGACGTTCATGATCCACAGCAGTACTGATCCGAGTATTTTACCAAATAAATTCGAGCAAAAAAAGGATAGCTGTTGATTAACTTAAAATTTGTTTTTAGTCATGACGAATTGTTTTAGATAGATAATTGTTATCTTCTCAATTAGCGAATACGTGCATATTTCATCGCTAGTATATATTAATAGATATCGCAGCTATCAGTAGTTATAGGTATCACATCTGGAAAAAGGAGCTATTTCGGCAGCTTATAAGAGCTCATCCCTTCCATTACGTGTTATGGATGAGAAGCGGCGAGGACTATGGCATTCAGTGTAGTTGATTGTACTAAGTAAAAGCTAAAGGTGAAGCTACAGAACCTCAACTATGCGCTCAGTATCTACCAGGTAATCATAGCGGTACCCAGCAGTGTTGGAATTACAAGGTAGTTGTGCAGATGTAGAAAAATTTATATAACATATGTAGAATTATATAACATGATCAAGAATACGCACGGTTGACATTGCAACTAATTTCATATCTAGAAAGTATGAACGAGTGCAGCATGTAAAAGCATTAATGATGCACCTACATGAATGAGTAGGTGCGTAAGTAGAGTAGTTGAGACCCATTTAAATATCATAGATGTAATTACAACTTTAGTTCTTTCCTCTTTGACGTCCTGTTTTTGAGCAACTAGGCATCATTCAGACAGCTCCAGTGTAGCTCGAGTGGTTGAATTACAGATTGGGCATTGATTCGGTACTTATAGCGTCCAACTCGTATGAATGTGTTATTCACCTGAGTAATGAAAGGTATATGACCTGTTGTTCAGGTAAAATACTGGGAGAACCATACAGGCCGACCCATGTTGGTCCGGTATTTCTCTTAAGTTTTAGGTTCGTTAGCCTTACAAAAAAAGTAAGGCTATATATAAACAAAAGCAGATATTTCAACCATGTGATAGAAGTGTTACCCCTGGTGGTCCTGTTTATTTGATATATTGACCAGGGGCCTGCTTCAAATCGGTCTGAAAACCACTGACAGACTCGTTTCAAATGTTCCTTTTGCAAATGCGTACACGTCTTCTTGACGCTGTCATCGCACAAAGTAACTCAACAGATTAATGTCTGGGCTGTTAGGGAATCATACTCTCCGTCCAGAACATGTTCATGTTCTCAAGATGCTAATCTTACCCTAACCGGCTAGTTTGAGTTGAGCACCATTTTTACCGGAAAATATATGGCCTTCTTTAGGTACATTAATGATTCGCGACGAGACCGCAGCTTGTAGACAATGTAGATAAATCTTCTTAATATGTTGGACTTTCCGGAAGAAATAATATCTCGTGACGTCTTTTCACAAAACACCGTTTTTAGAACCTAAACGTTGCCCAGAAAATTGCCTTAACCCCACAATAGGTACATCCTTTTGGACTATGAGGAAGCCAGCTATTGTTGCCCGATTTGACTTTTGCATCAAGGGTAAGTATTCTCGCGTCAAAGAGGAATCCAATGTGACTGAGTGTGAACCTTAAGAAAATTGAAAATCAAATGGCACCGATCAAATCTTCTGGTTTATTTTGGCTTGGAGAGTAGTATCTGTTTGACTTTTACGAAATGTAGCATGCGCCCGAAGCCTTTTCGACAATCCACACATTGTAGTCGAATTCACATGGGATGTATTTGCAAACAATCTAATCCAAACAAAACATATGTTGGAAATGTACTTTTAGTTGGCACAGATTTTGTCTGGCGTCCGTCGGATTTTTTAGGCTATTGGAGAATTCCTGTTAAGCCGCGTTAAGGCTTATTTTCGCTTCTGCTGCAGCCGTACACTTATAATATCTCAGCACTGTTGTTTTAGGGCAACGCAAAAAGCTGGTTATCTCTGTCACGCTCGAAGAGATCGGATAATAGTTGCTGAAATGTTAATGTCGCAACGCTGTTTTCCGCTATGGCTGCATTATCCATGGAACGAGTTCTCCTCTAGTGGTTCCGGTTTCGGTTGAACAAATTCGTGATTGAAATTGCCCGCAGGTATTTAAGAGATCCCAAATTTTAGTCGGATCACCCATTAGAAAGCTAATAAAAGACCGTCTTCACCATAACACTAATCTTTGGTTGACCACTTTGATTAAGACACAGCGACGACAAAGGTAAAGATGCCGTTCTGCCATACCTGGTCCAGATATCAGAATTTTCAAAAACAACTAGGAGAAGTAGAAGAGCTGTAACAAATTCGATGACAGGGCCTGTTTGGAATAAGGAAGAGTAAAACAATCAAGTACCTGAGTAGTCTACGAAAAAAAAAATAGCAAATTCGTATTAAGAATGAATCCGACTGTGTACCTGACAGATGGCCGCAAACGGGGTAAAAGAAACAAAAAATATGCAACTCAAAAATCATTTAGATGCACTTCAACTAGATAAAGGGATAGTTATAGCAACTGCTATAAATGATTTGCTTAGATCGATAACTACAGGTAAGATCGGACCTAGGCGCCTAATTGGTGCAAAATAAACGACAAATATTCACCGTCACCAATTATATTTTGCTTTGTATCTAATGGAATTAAACACCGCTTTAACGATAGCATGTGCAAGGGGTGTGGTTCCGACGGTATTTCTAAGAAGCAGCTAAAGTCCCTGGACATCAAGAATAGCCAATAAAATGTCACTGTCAGGCGAACTTCGGGTCGCTTCTATTCTAGCTGAAGGGCGGCCGAAAAGGTTTTAGCTCGTGTCGAGTAATCCTGAAGTCTTCGCACATCGACAAGCCTTTGGAGCACATGCTAGTGCGAGCCCTAATCGGCGTGACTGAATAAAAGAGCTCATTATTTGATTCGACGTCAATCTGCAGACCGCAACGCTTGCCTTCATGGAATCTACTCCATCTCACTGCGTATATCGAACTAGGACGCATAAACACCCATCACCCGTTCATAGCTCTCTTCGACGTACACGGCGACTATAGAAGCCATAATTACTCCACAATTCGGCAAGCTTTACTGAAATGAAGTGTACATAGAAACTGTTGGTTTGACGAAATACTTATGCTCTATTTATTTTAATGAGATTTCTATGTCAAATATCAAAAATTTATTTCTATAATTATTACTGGAAAGATTGAAGTGCCACAAGGAGGCATTCGATCTTCCGTTTTGCTCGTAATCGCACTGGTTACGATAGCTGACATAGGTCAAACAACGTTCGCTATTTTCATAGTACTAAGACGATGAGGTTCTTCAAACTCCTCCAACGGGAAGGTCGACTGGTAGCCTAATAGCTACCTTAGGACTACCTTTGCCCTGCTTATAGTGGTATGCAAAGCCAATGTAATACCGCTAACTTCAGATGCGAGGCAGTGTGTGAACACAAAGTTTAATAGTGCGTTGATAGAGCTGATCAAGACGATCAGGACTTTCGAGGTTCACTTACAAGAAGATACAGAATTCACTGAGGAAATACAAATAGGAATCTATATCGAGTAATATGAGGAAAAAATTGACACAAAAGTAAACTGGAGTCTGCTTATCTGGGTCTTGTCGCTTTGCAAGAATGGAGACCGGTTGTAAGCAATTAGCATCTGGGATGTGGTTAATCAAATTACGTAAGGACTCTCGATGCAAAGCCTGTACGATTCATCATGATGCAAATCATGCTTTCGAAAGCTCAAAGAAATTCGAAGGACGAACAGCTGAATATGTACGAGGCGTGTCTGATAAACCAAGCAGAGCAGGCTCTAACGCTTCGCATGAAAGGTAATCTGGTACGGTCACTTAAATAATATGTTATGTTTATGCAATAGAACTATTGGCAATGTGTTTGAAATATAGAATAATACAAATGTCATCTACAGTTATTATGTCTCATACATGTACAACTAATTTATGAACATGATGCAAGAAGATTTAACCGATGTTACGTATGCTTTTGATTTTTGATTAAAAATCAACACAGTTGACTTTCCTACTAAGCGATAGTTAAAAGAAAAAGCAGCAAATTGTGGGCTGTAAATTGTAAACCTAATTCACAGAATATCAAAGAAAAGTACATAAAGCGGCTATGAATATTAAAAAAAATTGTTACTATTATCTGACCTGTTCCTTTAGTGCTAAACAAATTCGGACACGCGGCCCGATTTGATCCACATAATATTAGAACACTGAGTAAAATATTGTAAAGGGGTCCACCGATATTCGTGCTTTATTATGGCTAATTTGCTAGATGGAACCTTTTCATTTACGCAATTTGTTTGGGAACTGGCATATAGCTTTGTCTTATAATATTGTAAATCGGGATTTGAATTTAAAAGTTTTCGGGACTTCTACAATTTATGACAGCAAGGTATCATAATTTATTTTATATCCATAATAGCGAAAGTAACCATTATTCCTTATTTAATCACACATGTTGTTCAATGTACACTGATAAAGAGGCTTGAAATCTGTACGAGCCTCAAAATTGGATATAAATGCGTTAAATATAGGACGTGAAATATTGTACTACCTCCTATGTATATCGTAGCTTTAAGTATGTAAGAACGACAAAAGAGTTAGACCCTCCATAAATTGTTTTAAAGAGTCAAAGTACTGAAAATCTTAACGATTTTATACAACAAACTGAACGTTTTTTTGATCTCAGGGTTACTGTGAATCCTACATCATTATCTTTACTGACTCAAGCTATTCTAGAAGCGATAACAATAGTAAAGCTAAATAGTGTGATACTATAGTAATAGTAGGATTAAGAATCTTCTGCTGATATAACAAAAAAAAACATTAATTTTATTACATGAGTTAGAGTTTTTGATTTTGCTAAATCAATATGATAGGAACAACGCTGAGACAAGAAGCGCCTATTATTACATAGCTATCGTGAACGCACCCTGACGGCGTACTTCGTTCTAAAGCGTTCTTATTCTGAGACTTTATTATTGACTGATCCTTCTCACAACAGAGTCTTTGTCGGCAGGTGTGACGTGCACTGAGGTCAGCGACCACTAGGTAGTATCCACAATTGCCTGTGGGGAAAGGCACATAAACTCGAACGACAGACCGGACGACCAATGATGAAAGAATGTACTTTATATGTTGAGACTCGATGAAGCCGGTGATGACAATGACGATTGTCTGACCTTTATGTCGAATGCGGTGTAATGGCTTGGGAAGTCGTAGATCTTGTTCTCGAAACTCTCGTCAACGTAGGATTAATGAAACTACACTCTTGAGGTTTTTATATACTAGGTCGTGCCTCTTGTTGAGACGTTCGCGTAATTCCAGGCCAAAGTGTCGATTTTAATACTTTATACCAATTCTTTCGGTAGTGTATCGTGTGCAAATACGTTGTCAGGGTATTTGATACTAATTTTAATACTCATTTTTATTTTCGAAGATAGTGTTAGGACAGCAACCATCGACGCGATTGCCGTTACAATCCTTAGCTCTTTGCTATCGATTGAGCACTTCTAGCTATCACTTGGAGTAAAATTCGTCAGCGCTGTAGGTGGAAATACTTAGAAAACAATTTCCTGATCTCCAGCCTCCGAGAGCTCGTTTCCGACCTACGAATTTTATAGCAGCTTTAAGTAAGTGGTGATCTGAACGAACCAAATTTTAAATAAAAAGCTTAAAGGAAAACTTCCCAACCCAGCTAGAGGGCGTTCTTTGTACTTTGAAATCTACATAGGATCGATCGTTATCAGCAAAATTTCTTGGCTGGTAAAAGGCCTTTTCTTCTCAATTAAACTGTTTACACGACGTTTTAGTAGCTTAAAATGGAGTACGAAGTCTACACTCCAGCGAAAACAGAGAAGAACTTTCCTATTTAGCGCAAAATATTGAGCCACTTTCAGGGCATCAGTGGACTCTTACTGAGTTTACGAAAAGTTTAGCTCAGAACTACCTGAAGCTCGTTATCCTAAAACACCTAGCGACGCTCAGTCAGTAAATTGTCATCGAAAAACTCCACCATTAACATTGCGTCACTTTTTAGTATCCTCCGCTTTCTTACCGGAAGTTGAATCAATACTATTACATGGTCTGGTTGAGTTGCACTTTAAAGCTGGACAGCGTGCAGAAACTCCACTGAGATGCCGATCTCGCTGCTCAGACATGAAGCACAAGTGCTCAAATGACCTGTTAGACACTTTCAGACTTTAAACAACATAGCAATCAACTTTAGCGGTTTGTTGTTCAACGCTATCACAACATCAGCTTGATCATCTTTCAATCAATAAGCACGTTAGAGAAACAACAGTTTGTCCACAAACGAAGGAAGTTGCTTTAATAATTTTATAAATATAAATATGAATACATTTTTAAGGGAAAATAAAAGAATTGAACTAGAAAACTGTCCCGGTGCCACTAGCGCACGATCGGTTTATACACAAATTGTCACTTTCCTAGTCGGTAGCGATCAGTGACTATGGCGAAAACAGATAACATTCGAAATAACGAAAGGAGATAGTTTGCTTAACGATTAGGGTGAGCTGTGCAATAAGCCCGTACAATAGACTACGACAGAGCAGCTAAATCAAACTGCGGAGTCTTCGCTATCGCCAGCGTACAGCTCACAACGATCGTAACATCGCTGTTGTACCATTATCGACTGCTGCACATTTCGAGCTGTACAAACACGCTCGTGTGCACGCATGCATGCATGCATACATACATATTAACTATCGCTCTATTGCCAATTACCATCCCCTGCTTTGGTGCGTTATTTCTCTCTCACTCTCTCCCCCGTTGAGTCAACGTTACCAACGCGCAACTGTCCTGGCTCGTCTGATCGGTCGTTACGTAAGCAACTGGGAAGCGATATTTTAAAGCAAGAAAAGAGAAGAGAAGGCCAAAGTTGTTGGCTAAACGCAAGCTTGCAACTCGCTGTCGCGCAGTACTGGCTAAACGAAGATGAAGCATCACCATCATGTTGATGATGAGACTTATTTTTCGAATTGAAGGCTTCACAACCGCCTGTCTGAAGACAGTTTGCCTAAGACTGGTTTAGTAAAATGTTAGATGCACCAACCTTTGCTAAAAAGGCGCACCACATACTATAAAACACAATGGCGCGGTGGTAGGGAAGTGGTTGGGGGTAAAGATTGGTATTTAATTTTTAATTTGAGGCATTACTAAAATTATATTAACTCTCAATGTGTTCCCGACCCATTTAGGACATAATTACTACGACAATACAATAACGACTATGATCGTTTTGTTATTTCAGGTTGAATCGCCAAATTCTACCTCGGTTTCTAACCTCTAGATCGATACCAGTGTTTCTACTTTCTGCCCGTGTTTTCGTTTTGTTGCGTAAGCAACCGGTTGATCTCAAGGTAATGCGGAAAGTGCCGAAATCGCGGTGATGAATTTCTTCTGGCAATTGTCCGGCGCTAAATACTTGACCCAGGCTCTTTTATTCACGGAGGTCACCCGCCAGCTCATCCTTACCAAAAGAATAGAAAACCTGAAATCCAATTTTGATTCGAAGCTATGCAGAAACAAAAGTCTACACAAGGACTTCACTAATACAGCTACAGGAAACTAAGCACCATCAGTTGAATATTGGATACCCGCATGCTGATAGGTATTTCTACTGTACCTCCCGTATCGCATAACAGAATAGGTCGAGTAGGAATTATTTAACAGCAAAAATTGATTTACAATATTCCTTTTGTTTTTGGCTCGACAGCTTTATAGATGGCTAGACAGAAAATACGAGACAATTTGAAGGATGAAAGTCAACGTCTTACGTTAAACTCGTCGATGCAAATTAGTTTTTTATTCCTTACTCGATTATGCGCGTACCTGCTCGATTCGGACAAGCAGTAGCAGCGTGAAAACGTTATTCATACGAGAAAGTCAATCTCGAGACCCGTAACTGCGACCTAACTGAAGCTGGGAAACGAGTGGTGCTTCACTCGACACAAGCCGACCTAACCTGCATACAAAAAATGTGCTACTTATCTTCTTTGATTTCACTATGGTGGCCGCAGTAGACATTGTTTGGCCGTTTAAAATTAACATGTAATACTACGATTAAATATTTAAATACTTTGAACATGTGCGTGATTTAGCATAATCTTTCAGATTTTTAAGAACTGCTAAAAAAAGATTGGATTTATCGCACTACGCTCGACCCCGCACGCAAAGAAATTGGCATTTCAAACATTCACACCGTACGTGCTCTATTGTTCCACTATATTCTTTAAGGAGTACAATAACCACATTTCACAAAAGTACCTCAGCGAACGACTAATGTAGCGGCTTGAGAAGTCGCTTTATTGTGGTTTTGAATTAAATCAATATTGTAACGTTATTCTCGCCTTATATACTCTTATGACTAGATGCAGGTTCAACATTTCTATAACTAGGTCCTTGCAAATCCTCCTTAGACCTTCATTGTAGGACATCGAAATCGCGCTTCACAGACTACCATCTAATTGAATGATTGCACGACCCCAATTAAGTTTTGGTCTTACCGTGACGCCAAGATCTACAATGAAGTCGAAAACTGAAATTTGCTCATTGTTAATGAATGAATGAATGAATGAAGGCTACATCTTAAGGCAAAGCGCAAAGCATTTGGGGACGGATACTAGCCGCCATCTATATTACACCATTTTAGGTTAAATGCACTATTGCTCTTTACAACTCGCCGTCGTCTTAAATGATTCCAAAAAAGCGTATTACTACACGTCATCTACGTATAGTTTATGACTAACTGACAGGGATTTACTTCTTCTTGCCTGTAATAAAGTATTAAATAAAATAAATCTTAAAGCACAACCCTGCACGGCATCTGGAAACACCTACTTCGTACTTGTGGTTGACTTGCATGGAAAGGGAGCGCTAATAATAGGTCTGATATCTAATCAGTTTTAAAGTTTAAATTAAAAGATTAAATGTCTCAGATGAGTTACTCTGTCAAAGGTCCTAATCAGATTCAGATATATACACCCGATAGATTCCTCATCGTTTGCACGAATAAGCTAGGTTTGACTATTCAGCTAGGACTACATCAGCTAACTGCGTAGATGTTCACTTGCCTTCGGTAGGACCGTGGTTGCTCCAGCAATTTATGAAATGCTAGATACCCAAAGGTATGACCAACAGACTGCTTTTGAAAAGTAATTCATGCAATAAACGTACTGGCCATTGGTCTATTATTATTGGAATCAATTTTTTCCATGGGTGGGTATAATTACGAATTTTTAAATATACAAGGGTTTATATATCTTTTGTACGACTTTATAGGCTTGGGGGGTTAAATTTTTTTTTGGGGTCATTTGGGGTTAAATTGTATTTGAAAGACATTTTTGCTGGAAAAGTAGCATATGTTTTCTTGTATAGGCCATGCATGTCATGTTGAGGACTGCTAGAAGCCAAGTCAGAATTACTTTACGCTGAATGAAAGCGCCCGAGGTAAAATCTTGGAAAACCTAAACCGTAATCATCAATTTCAATTGTAGTTAACACTTCGATGGTTTCCTTTAATTTCAACGACTAGAAAAACGAAAAGCTTCCAAACTAATCTTTGATTCCTCTAATGATTAGTCTGGTGCTACTTCCCTTAAATGTTTTTCTAGCTTGTTCTTTTCGAGCTTGCTATTATGTTTGACAAAAAGATTTTGGTTTCGAGACGTGTGGAGCGAAAATTATAATGACTTTGTTTATTTTGCAGCAGTGGCCCCCGGCAAGCCTTTTAATACGGTTTTTTTCGGTTTGCAGTAATACTTACTAGGTGCAATCATATGCATGCACAGTAGCGCACGCTCACCTCGCAGCCACCGCAGTAGTGCCTAGGAAACTCAAGAACAGCAGGTCATGAGGCACTCTCCAACAGATGACTTTTGACAAGTTTTCAGTAAAAACAATAGCAACCTTATAATGACACTAGGAACAAAGTTTTAAAAATAATCTACTGATTTTCGTAGCATTTGTTTGCTTACTAAGGACCAAAAGCGTTACTAGCAGATTTTCATGAATGGCGTTGGTCAATCATCTATCAAGTAGGTAATGTGGACTAGACCCGTGTCGTTATGTACTAAGGCCATATCTGCATTTACCTGTTAGCCGATTGTTCAACATGATAACTGCAGGCGCTGTATTATTAATTTAGAATATTCCAGAAGTAAATAAAACTATTTTTATTTTGTACACATTCTTCTGAAGAGATCATCTATTCAAGACCCAGAAAGCTGATTAATACGATTTGCTTATACCCTATGAGTGTTAACCGCTATCTATGTCTCATGGTGAGATTCGTGAACTGAAAGCGGCAGCACAAACATGCATAAATACATGACAGTCTCGCAGTGAGATTCATCGTTTAGAAAAAAATCCTTGAATATTTTAAGCGATGTCATTTTATTGTTGCTAAACTTAGAGAACGCTCTATGGTCACTGACGCTAAAATTGTACTGTAGAAAAAAAAAGAAGTTAGAACCTATGGCGATACATAAGGATAGCGTTGTCACCAAAAAAAAATGTTTCCTCATTAAAAGGTCTGCATTTGTCGGTCGATAAGTGGAGATGGTTATCAAAAAGAATGAAAGTAATCCCGCTACGCCGTGCTCTGATCTGCGATGCGTGGTCGCGTGATGATGCAACAACAGAGACACCAATAACGATAGCAGCAGACGGCAGTGGCGTAACAACAACGCAACGCATAAACGTGCCCAGCAACTCCTAAACTTTATTGAACATACAGCCAACCCGGCAGCTGTTTCGTGCGCTGAAGCTTGAGCTTTTGCGGCAGGCTACTCATCCTACCTGTACGAGCTATCACGCTCTTCGACCGAGGTGTAGAACTCAACATTTGCTATGTTGTGAACACACGTAAAGATACACATACGTTCACTAAGACACATGCACACCCGGGCTATTTTCTGGAGAGGGAGTAGTTTCACCCGTTTGAATGAAAGGAGGACTGGTTTATAACCCGGGGCCTGCACTCCGACTTATTCCACTAACGACTATCACCACTAACGCCACCACTGGTATCCGATCACGCAGACCAAACTTGCTGGTCACGCTACTCACCAGTCGGGCTCTTTACCTTCTAGCACTGCTACTGTTGAATCAAAGATCTTCCTTACTTCTTTTGCAGGCCACTGTCGCAACTCGCGGCGCTCAGCCACAACTACGTTGAGCGCATTGGAAAGAAGCAAACGAGCCGAGCGAAAACTGTGTTTGACTCTATTTGACAATCAATGACTAGTAGTTTCTTGTAGTTACTCACCCGAGCTAGCGTGTGAAACTAGCAACAATAATCCGACAAAAACGGGGTTTTAACAAAAGTTATCGCTTCAAGGAATTCCGAACGTATTCTGCGCATCTAAACGCGCAAACCTCGTTGCAATCAGCCAGGACAATACAAGTTCCTTCAACTCGTCTTATCTGAAAGTGTACAGTGGTCCAAAAAGTTTATCCAGCTTTGGTGACTTTTCGGTATCAGAGTATCGGGAATTGTTCGAACAGTCGGAAATCAGTGAGAGGGACACAGGCCAAGATGAGCTGCGGGATGCTGATTACGCAACGTCGTCCTGATGACGTTGTTGGCGTGGCTGGAAGGGGCGTAGTTAAAGTTGTACATAGATGTTCTAATGCGGCAGAAAATCAAAAGCTTGGTGAGCAAGCACGTTCTTCTACTCATATGCAGGTTGATAATGCTACAGGCAATAAGACTGACAGAAAAGATTTCAACAGTTACCTCTCTACACATAAAAGTGATATGTTCAAAAATATAAGGATTAGATTTTGTTCCTGCATAACTTCTATGCAACAGTCAAATACTGAAACGCAAAAAAAAACGCCGATTTTAGTAGTGCATATGTGCTTCACTTGACACGTAAAGACAGTCAAGCTTGAATTCCATTCACTTAATTGAATATTTTAGTTAACACGCGGCCACAGGTAAATGTACAAGATATAATCAAGTTTAAACGTAAAATATAACAAAATCCATATTTAAGCTTGCCCGTTTATTTGGTTTACATCAGACTTGTCGGACTGCTCACTGATGTCTTTCCCTGATGCAGTCTACCACCTGCTTAGACATACCGTCGTTCTTCACTGCAACCTCTCTGAAAATGTTCTACGCAAAATTCCTCCGAAGCTGGCGCGCAAATTCAGCGAAATTACACATCTTAACCTGGCGCACAATAGGTAAGTCCTTCTAATGTAGGATGTCAATATAAGAACGGATGGCCTGTGCATGATGGTTCATCCGGCTCAAGCCAAGCCTTTATTATATTGAGCGAGAGTAAATATGAAACGGCACTTTTTTGAGTGTTCCTTTTTATGCATGTGTGCGATCGCTTCCAGGGATAATCAATTCGCTCAGTATGCCATTATGAGCTCAGCTTTGGCCCTGATGTAACCGAAACTACGCGTTAAATCTCGCAAATATTTATATAGATTTTAGGTCGCTCATTAGCAAATAGGCACATGCATCCTAAATGCTTCTGCCAGTCTTTGTTGCACGACGAAATCATACTTGTTATATAGCACTCCATTGAAACTAGAGGTCTACTCATATTTAATGTTTTGTAACGACCAGGTTGGCAAGTTTACCCGATGAGCTCTCTGAACTTCCTCACCTCGAGTTTTTAGACGTTTCTAGCAACGATCTTATGTCCGTGCCGTGGGTTATCTTCCGCATGAAACAGCTCCGTATTCTTAATCTTGGCGGAAATCATATCGTTGGTAAGTATCATTTTCCACTATAATCTTAAAAATGCTTATTCGAACTAGTACGAATGAAGTGGACACTGCTGAGCCATCCTCTTATGATTTCGTGTTACTATTCCTATTATTATTTTCTTTGTTGAGTTTAAGGAATTAAAAAGCAATTGTTAATGCTAAATTGCTGTTGAGTTGTTCTGCAATTGTAGTAGACAGGGTGTATTTTTTCTTTGGGTAGCTGCCACCGGAAAAAATATGATGAATAAATTTTAATTTATTCGTTGTCTGGAGGTTGAGTGTCATTTGTTCTTGGGCTTAAACTGGCTCCATTCAAGGAGTCGCCCCCCGTTTGACGAATGTATTTATTCGAAAGCAGGAGCACCGGAAGAAAGCTCGCTCCAAGGGGTACAAACACAGCTGGCAGCTATGGGTGGACTTCTGTGCGTCATCATCGTAATTAGAGCGAAGGGCCGCTATTATTAAATCCTTTCACGCTCCCTTACCGAGGTGAACAACTTGTCTTTTTTGCCTGAAATCGACAGTCTACTGATAATTACTACTAGTTTCTATGGTGTTTCTAAAAAATCATAAAAAAAATTTTACTACAGAAATCGGTAGCCGTTTTTAGAAAAGAGCCCAATCTATCGCTGATTCAGTAGCCTAGATAGGCTCCAACCGTTAGTCTTTTTAAAGCTGCTAAGATTTTGTTATCCGTTCAAACCCTTGTAGCTTTGGTATTTTTGCCAATAGCATTATTGCAAAACTACAAACGTAAGAATATTCTTAAAATAACTAGTGAATAGCTTATATTCCGAAAATATAATGAAGGTTACATTATAATACGGTTAATAATAATGGAAGGAATAACGATTTTAGCGCATGCAAAATATTTTGTTGAAACATCTGTTTCTGCGTAGATGAAATCTTAGAAGTGACTCATACGAAAAAATCGAGATTTAAGCCCAGGACCTTGTAGTAGTTGTTGTTATCGTATTATAAGACGTAAAAAGCATTTCGAAAACGGTGTTGACCTAGTGGCATATATACAGGGCGTGTAACAGAAGCATCCTTACTTTACTTTCTGAAGAAACGCGGATTTCGTATATCTAGTCAAATATTTTGATTCGAACATAACCGGAAAAGATATTTTTGTGAGAATTTGTACAATACGGGATATGTGTTATTAAACCTTACTCCAAGTAGTTATCGTGGTATACCTGAAAGGTAAAATCCAACCCCTTCTAACATGTCTGACTATTTTCTGCAAGAGTCTTAAAAACTAACCCTTCTTTTAAAGTCGTCGTCCTTCAAGTTTAGCAGCTACAAGCTGCTGCGTTATGGCCACTATGGAAAAGTTACGCTGTACCACCATCTATTTATACCAACATGCTGTTTGTGAACGGTTCTACGGGGACTTAACCGCTAGCCTCTGTGTTGGTTTTTTCTTGTGCCCACCAACGACAATGATAAATCTATGTACATCGTAGTACAGCGCTAGAGCGAAAAACCTCCACAGCTATCATTCTAGTAATAAAAGTAGCCGGTATATGCGTGCACTGCACGCGCTGTAGCTATGGCACGGTCATACATTACGAAACCATATGCAGGCTTACGACACTGCACATAGCGGCAACAACAACATAACTGCGTTTTTTACTTCTCCCACTCATTCGTAGCATATATACGTTTCTCGAAATTCATCTGCGTTACGCGCGATACGTACGTGACGTAGGCTCTCGACCCTTTGCTCTCCCTAGCGTTCGAGCTTTCTCTCGCGGCTTGAAACAGCCCAACACGACGTAGTGCTGGAAGACGTGAGGTGCTTGTCGGTGCTGATGATCGCGTTTCCTAAAAGCGGTCAGCGGAGGTTCTCGACTTTTTCCTACTGCTATTATTACGGCTAGACTGAGTTGCGCCAGCTGCTTGCACCTTGTTTTGTACCACCCTTCGCGAAGAAATGCCGACTCTTTGCCGACTAGAGTGAACGACAGCGAGGATGATAGGGTACACTGGCTGTAGAGAAACTGCGCAGCATTGGGAATACTCGTAGCTTGAAACGTCTAAGCACCGCCGATGCTTTATAAATGCATGTGCGTATATTGTTTGACCATACGACGTGGCAACAGCCGATGACATAAAAAATGAAAACTTTTTTAAGAAGCTTTTTTTTTATATACGACTATACTCGCTGACAAAAATATGCCCCGATTTGTTAATTGTTTTCTTTAACACAAAGTGTATAAAGTAATTTATTGTTTTTATTGAGGAAAATACTTTTGTTTCCATGTCGATATACGAAAGGGCGTCTCGCTGGCAATAGAAGCAAACGCTGATAAGCTGAGACTTTGGTATAAAACATGTACACACGTAAAGCTGAATTTAAAAGTTTACCACACGTGTTCAGTGTATGGTTATCGTCTTGGTACATATTCATTTATTGATCTAAGAGCACTTCTTATCGTATGTTCATAGTACTCAAACATTTCCTTTTGTTAAAAGCACTAAAAAGAGAACGCAGTAGGCCCGCCAGCGTTTTTTTGTCGTCTTCGATTTGCCTTTGATCCTGGGCCATTGGCCCTCGGACGTGTATACATATTTTATCGGCCAAAGACATTCGTCCGATGCGCTTATCTTTCAGAGAACAACTTAAGCAACCAGGTGACTCTAGCTTATCCTCTTGGCTACATTCGATGTTTTTTTTCCATAGGCAACTCTTCCTGATTATAGCTTTTTCCAAGGGCGTACTCCGTGCACTGCTTGGACGGACAGGACTAAAAAGGTTCTATATATAGATCTCAACAGGGGCCATGTCAATATAAACGCCCTAGTGTGCGATTCTGCATTGTAGTTGCCTGGAAGTTTGTCACTGCTGTTATAGGGTTTGTCTACCAACAGTCCTCTCTCGTCTATGTTTACTGTATGAAAAAACCAAATGTTTTTATATTTGTTTTCTGTTTGTTTTGCGTGTTTGGCTCAGATTAATTCGTAAAGCAAATCGTTTTCATTCTATTGGTTTTTCAGATATCGAAACTGAGTTGCTGAGAAATCTACATGCTGACTGCGAGATCCACCTGGAAAATAATCCGTTGTCAGAACGAAGCTGTCAAGATCTCGAGAAACTAGTCCGTAACAATCGACGGAAAATCACGTTTTCACCGTTTCGAGAGCTTCCATTTTGAAATGACCTTCAACCCCCCCTTCTCGCCGCTTTTGGAATGATACAATGGCAACGAATGATAAAATACGCATGCAGCATGTTAAGTCGATGACAAGTGAACAAACTGTATGATTCCAAGGACATCTTTTGCTTTTCAACAGCGCAAAAAATGCAAAATTTGAGACACGGCATTTTTTTCGATAATTTTCGTTCGTTGAATTCGATCATTTTTTTGTCCAGGCCATTACTTGAAACGGGACGTGGTATATAGATGCGCGATTATCCAAAATCGCTTTGAACAAAGTCAAAATATGTGGTCAAAATTCGAAAAACACTTACTAGATGATGACTGTAGACAGGTTCATGCATATCAACTACTATGAAAATTAGCACGGCTGTTAAAACAGCGCGTCTATCAATGGCAAGTGCTTGAGAATGCGAAGCAAGCGAGGTTTAATATGATGCCATCCAAACAGACAGCGCTACTCACCGACAAAACATGGCGCCAAAAGTGGACACGTGACGCCGATGTGCATAAGTTTGACGCTTGCATCTTGCGGCCTTTGTATAAACGACACATATTGTATGTAGTAATAATATTTATATCAATATACTGGCTTCCTGTGCAATATTATGCCGTTTGATATCCATATTTGCCGGCATATGAGGCTGCGCTGAAATGAGAACGTATATTTTTATATTTTTATCTACGGGCGTTAGTTCTAATAAAGCTTCTTCCTAGGAAAAACCTAGGGCGGAAAATGTGCGCAGAATGAGAAAACTATTTAATTACAGGGACATTGCATTACGCAGGCTTAAGAGCACAGGCAGATGCGAGGTTAGAAGAAGTGTCTGAAAAAATGCAACCTCACAAGCCAAATATGAATGGCAGCAGAATAGGGATCGCTTGTAATGGAAGCCATTTATTCTAGTGAAATGGATAGCATGCGCCATTTGAAGTTTGAAGCCATTTATTTAACGTTAGCATATCAGCGACCATGAGGAGTATCAGTCTAAAAGATATTAAGAGTGATCTATCACAACATATTTCGTCTTCTTGGACTGGCTTCAAGATTTTAATAACTCACTTAGTTTATGATTGTAATTTACAGGCTTATTACACCGGGTGCAGAGAGTGTGAAAAAATTGGAAAGCACTGCCGGCATGCAGTGGTTTGGTTGTTTCCCTATCGTGGCAGACGTCTACATCAATTACGTTGTTTATATATATATATATATATATATATATATACATATATATATATATATATAGAGAGAGAGAGAGACAAGATGGGCCAAGGCCACTTGACGTTGTGAGAGTCTTTATTTAACATTTGTCTATACTCTTATATTTATTTCACTTTCTTGACAATTTAGATGAAACGAAGACCTTCAAACTCTTAGGAGAATTTCGCCCCTTTGGTCAACACGTTATGAAACGAAATCCTGAATGATTGAAGTAGAGTTGCTTGTAATAGGATCAATACTAGTCAATGTGGTTGGCGAAGTTAAAGAAACCTCGTTTCATGATGACCTCAGTAGGTAGCTTTCATAAGTAGAACCGAACAATTATTTGGAAGCTAAATGAGATTATTTTAACGACTAGTAGTGTCGACAAAATTTCAGTCACGTCTGTCCGTTTATGAAGCATTTTTCCTCGGTATATTCTGTTAGCATTAGATAATATATCACTAAATATAATGTGAGTAGTTAGCTTGATTTTATAAGTATGTCGGCGATCTGAAAAAACTTTAAAGACGCTTCAATGAAGGCTAGTTCCTATATTGAATAAAGGTTTCTGTGTGCGCTGATTATTGTATTATTTTGGTTTCAGAATGTATATGCAGTCCTTTAACCTAATTAAGATGGCATTTTTTGGTATAAACGATCGTATAATAATAAAAACTAAACTGTAAGTTAATCTGTTTCAAAATATTATCTATGTTTTTATTAGCATATTATATTACGAACACCTTGTCACCCGAGTCTGATCGCTCGAGATAACTGGCCAATTTTAATCCTATTTCGTCTATTGATATAATATAGTTTACACTTCGGGCTCTCAAAGCACGCCATTTCGAAGTCAAGAAATACTGTTTAATAACTTACTGTGTACCGTACGCTCATGGGTGCCTGTCATCTAATAGGGTTAATATTTGTTACAGGCGTAAAATATGATAACTGTGTCTGTTTTTTTTGTTCAATATTTTTATGAAATTATCTGATGCTTTGGCTGAGCTAATGTTTCAAATGAACATCTCAGACGTAAATAGATATATAGAATATACAGTCATAAGTTACAATAGTGCTAAAAGCTATGTTTTATATCCTTTAAGGTAGCACAACGGCATTAGGGTCAAACATGAACTTTCAGAGCACATGTATTATTTATTTTTATATTTTGAAACGGAGCTTTTTTTTCATATACATTTGTGTACGTTAAACGACAACCGCTAGATGATCTGGGATCACAGCGGCCGAAGTCAAATCTTGCACCAAGCAAGTTTGACTGGTATAAAATTATGTACTGGAGAAACCTAACTTCTGTACACCCACCAACAAGAGACTACTGGTTACTGTTGTTGTTTTGAAAAATGGCACACCAAAGCTCAGCGTTCGCAGGCATACCCTCAAAACAAAGCGTACTATAGTATCAGGCACCAGTTGCATCCACACTGTGAAGCCAAAGGCCGTGCTGTGAATTTGTCAACTCATATAGCCGTCATCAAAGATATCATTTTTAGTGCGTTGATCAACGCGGATCCACTAGCCAGTTGTCGATAAGAGGTGATAATAAGTACATGCCTACGTAAGTGAATGTCACGTGTACCAGCTTACAGAAGAAAGTTAGAAAAGTCCCTTTCTTCTTCTAATCCGTCGTAAACGATCTAGGAATCTGCCGCTGAAAGAAGATAAGCGTCAACCCTTTTGGGCAGCGCGAACACTTTGGTTACTACTTCTACTGTGTTGATAGCACAATGCCCTTCAGGATGACAGGAGACGCTGTTGTGTGAACCTGTTGCCGCGGACTCGTGCAAGACCCTCGACGACATGGAATGGCAATAATTGTGCCATACGCTGGTCGGCTTTAGAAATAACTAAATTTTCCTGACATCTGTGTAAGAAGATTACAAGAAGATTTGGGCCGCGCAAGGTAGAAAATAGACCCATTGGCCAGTAACAGATGCCCGGCCATAGAGGGGAGTATTCCGCTGTATAAATGTGACAAAGCTGTAACAAATATTATACTATGAATTTACGATAAAATGCACCTCTATGGCTATATGAGTGTAAACCAGGGAAATCGCTTGCTTCTGCTCAGAATTAAGCCAGTTTACTTCCTTATATATATGCGTCCGTTTCCATCTTAGCTTACTGTATATATATACATATATAGTAAGCTAAAAACCTCTTGTCTGTTGACAGTTAAACGGAACGTTAACGAAAGTTAACGAAAATAAAAACCCTTGTCTTTCATTTAACACCGGCATGTAATGTAATCAGCAAATAAGCGGAGATATGCAAATGATTCTAATAAAAAACGGGCTTAATTGTGGAGCACTTCTGTGATAGGAACATCATAATGTTATTTCTAAATTGCTACTTCTGTATTCTTAGAATCCTATTTACAATGGCAGGAGTTAGCACGTGTCTAAAATGCAACAGCTAATATTAACTAGTGTAACCATTTAAAAGGCTTTATTGACTTATAAGGATTGCACAGTTTAAGTGTAGCCGACTACTTTTTCGAGCTCCGTTAAAATAAGAGACCGAGCATTTCGATGCATTACACTTAACCTATTTGACGCTAATCTGTATCCAGAGAACGTGTTATGACGGGCGAGAAGTTTATTATTGTGCTTGGTTTGCAGACCCGAATCTGGCGGGAACGAAGATATTCAGCTTAAGAGATGCGCGGGCACATACGCGGCATTTTCAAAAGATACAAGGAAGTAACTGTGGGTTCATCGGGTTATACGCTCTAACGCTAGTCAGTTATACTTTTAACATATGCCACTATCATGCGATGTGTACTATGCTTATAGCTTAATATTACAGGAATATCAAAATATTGTTGGGGTGCACCTGTTACAAGTGTGTCGCACAGGTGCATCTGCTTTTTACAATTTGTGTGTTGTTTGCTACTATAAAAAATGTTAAAAACTCTCCAGTTATCCAGAGACCTTTGCCTCATCTTGTATATATATATATACATCATACTATGATAACAGCATAGCACTTAAATTTCTCAAGCAAAACACCCGAAACAGTTTTGTAGAACGTAACTTAGGAAAACGATTCATTTTATCTCAATCTGAGGCACAAGTTGACCCATTTTTAGAGTAACCTCGATATATTTCCGGCACACCGGATTGTAATGAATAATTTTTAGCCGACACAGGCAGATCTGATGACATGATTTGATCTAACACTGTTTTACTTTAAGGACACAATTTCTGGCGAACTATTAGCATGCCACGCTTAACGACAGGGATATGTATGTCTCTCACATGACGAACACGTAACGACCTAATGATTAAACTTGTGGCTCAGGACTGGCAGGACGCAGGGAACAGTTTGTAGTTACTAATGGTAGTTAGATCTGAAGGCAGTATCTTGGCCGTATCAACGGACCTTCATCGCTTCCGTAATATCCTCGCGTGAGAATTATTCTACTGTCATAAATGCCTACGGGAGAACCATTCTACTGTTTTATCTGTGTCCCAATACGATTAAAACACCGCGTTTATTTTTGGCATGTGGAGATTGCATGTGCATTCATGCATAATGCTGTCAAGGTTATCATGCTTGGTAATACCGTTTAAAAGCTGCTAACCACCAAGCAACAGTCACATCGAACATCGCTGATCTGCCTAGTGCATCTACAGTAAAAGTTAGCAGACTCCAATTTGAAATCAACCCGAAAGTAAACCCAAGAGTTTGCCAAGTACTTTCGCTTACAAACAAAACCGAAAGTTATTAAGCGAGCGAAGTTCTTTCTCAACAGTGATTCAGAATCAATTGAGAAACATGAATGTGTACACGATATTGATTGTCACTTTAGCATTTACCGCACAACGAAGCTATTGTGCTGAGCAAGGCCATGAAGCTTACTCAGTTACTGAGGAAGGGCAAGTCGGAATGTTTTACGGCTTGGGATCATCCTTTAGAGTATCCCAATTGTTGTCGCTTGTGCCCCGTAGAGTCAGGACAATGGCAGCATGCGTGCAGCGTGTAGGTGACGGACACGAAATGAGAGAAATGCGCGATGAGATGAACTACATTGTCAATGTTCTTCAGAAACACCCCGCAACGGGTCCGGTGATGCTTGAAATGGAGATGATCTACACGGACACTGTGCAAGTATTGACGGCTATTCCGACTGTAGTAGTGAAACCACTGTCAGAACTCTCGTTTGATGATCTCATCATTCTACGTGATGCTGCCTTCAATCTGTTAGCACTTCCCATAAGAATAGAACGCTTTCGTTCATCGCTTGCTAATATGTTCTTGAATAGTGACCTGTACGATCGGGATACTGCCAGTGAGCTTGGACGTCATTTTGTAGCTCAAATAAGAATCGCAGCTGATATAGGTTCGGCTGTGCTTCGCTGTAGAGATACGGAGCTGGCCATTGCCCAAACCGCAACTTCGATCTCGACCCTGGCCACTACTCAAGCGTACGATCTGACCACTGTAGCTGCCCCTTCCAATTCTGCGGTTTTTGCGAATGCTTGAATTCAGTGAAAACTTTTCCTATATTTTATTAGAACTTGACAAGCTATGCAAACAGTAATCTTACCTCGTCATAAATGCACTGTACGTTTCTACAAATTATTTCAAGCTGAGTAAAAACGATGGAAACTCTTAGAATGCCTAAAAAACTAGAAGCTGTAATTAATACAACTTTAAAAGAACACTGCGAAGCCAAGTCAGGAATAGATCAAGTGTATTCAAAACTACTATTATTATTTAAGCTGGCTGAACACCTAATACCATAAGGTGTAATACTTAAGCAGGTTCCAGTACTAAATGGTATTGCCGATTTTATGGTTGGACTATAATGATTCGGACAACGTGTGTTTGTAAGTAACTTTTTGAAATAAAAACAACCGAGTGCTTTGAAAAGGCGACGTTTCATTTAATGAAAGTAATGACGCATATTTTTTTAACTGACAGTACTTTTTTTTTTATATTATAACATATAGCATAAAATTCGATAAGCTGGAAACACAACCTAGCGCAAATTATGAAGCGATATCTCGATACTTTCAAAATAATCGCAGCTTCGGCTAGTTAAGAGACATTCAATAACTAGGAAAAAGGGGTTCACATCAACTACCCTCAACCAAACAATTACCTGGGAAGTTGGCTGTGACATGTGGACCTAAGTGCTGCCTCAGAAATCAAGATTAGTGAACCATATTTTCAATTTTTTTAGACCAACTTTTTCACCAATGATGCAGTTAAATGGTAATGCTAACTACGGCTCGTCTGTTTCCTATTGAGACCTCTACGAACCAGCCAGCTTTTTATTATTAAACTAACCGTATCTATGTGGCCACTCTAACAATACAAAACGCCGGTAGACAACTACCGTTGGATTTTATCAACCTCACGTTTCGAAATACGGCCATCTCTCGTCCCACAAACCCGCTGGCATACTTCGAATTCGTTCTATTTGTCAATAAATCGCACGTGCGTTCGATTGTTCTCCTGAAGATATTAGGGAAACAGGCTCCTTATTTGTTCGTCATATTCTCGTATTATTAAATTTCCAGTTCATTAATGTGGATACACCTCAGAGTGGCTAAGTAACTACTCTATGTTGATCTTGTTGATTTAAAGAAAAAAAACTAATATAATTTGTGTCTCCCCGGCAACTATAGGATTGCTTGTGCTCTTGATGAATAAGGTAAGCATCCTTTTTGAAGTTTATTCTGTAGTATTTTGTTTAATTTATTTCGGGTATTAATATCGACGTATCCATAGCAGTTGTGTTTCTTCAGATATGGTCTACCGTTTCAATATTTGCAAACAAATAATAAACTTACCACTATATATTAATTTGACCATTTGTAAAATCTTTTTAGAGATTCATGTATTTTAATGTGACCACATCGAAAACTTACGGTTGATGGAAACTTTTTCAAGGGTCGGTTATCTTAACCGAGCATGGTAGGGGTAGGTATACAAGAAGTGTTATTAGGTTTAATGGAAAATTTTTATAAGCATTGATATGATAATGAAATAAATTGCAATATCATTCATGAGTATGCAGCAACATTATTGTATGTATTACGCATGAACGTAGACATATTTGGCACATTTCAACGTAAATTGAAACATCGAAATAAAAGAACATAGTGTGTTGTTTCTTTATGTCAGCATGAGTCGTAGTCGACGAGAGGGTCGTGGAGAAGGTGGCTTTCACCATCGTCACTATGGTGGAGGTTATAGTCGAGGAGGGCGAAGGAGGGGAATCGGAAGTAATCACAGAGGGCTCTCAAAGAGACGTCGGTTCGATAAGATGGAAGAAGATCATGTCATAGATACATATGATGCGGAAGACGGAAACGTGCACGTAGTTAACGATGTGGCAGCAGACAATGATCGCATCGCTACACATGAGGTGGCACCAGAATTTAGTACACACTTCCGTAAAAGATATATTTTAAAATATTCTCCGTTTTTTTTATGTGAATTTTTTAGTCTAGATATATAATATGTTGCCATACCTGTATATATATAGAGGTATGGCAGCATATTATTTGAGTTTTATTGCTGATGGCCATTTAACACCTTGTGAAAGCAATGCTTGAAAGCATCTTTTGTTTTTCTGAAAATGTATCTATTTAACAACGTAGGCTGTTTGAAGTAAGTATTGGTGTAATATAATAACATACTTTTTTTCACCTTGTTCGATTGATTCAGGCAACAGACACGAGCTCTAATTCAAGTGAGAATGAAACGTCGCCGTCCGAATGTGAAAGGGAGGACGCTTTTTGTGATCTCCTAAATGAACTGACTGGTAAATTAAGAGCTCAGAACAGTAAACATTCGTTTCTTAATAGCGACGAAGATGACGAAGGTGATAGTGACAATGGTGATGAGCACTCGACCAATTACCAGGTTGGAAGTTTACTTTAAATTTCACAGATTAACTGTTTTAATAAAAAATTGAGCGTCTAGATTATGAGCTAGTTAAATTAACCACACTCTTAAAGTTTCTGAAAATGTAAAATGAATCTGTTAAATTCTTCCTTCGTAATTTATAGGTTGATGTAGTATCTGCTGTAATCTGTTATATATAGCATACGTATACTACGCTTGAAATGTAAGTCTAAATACGTAAAAATTTAACAGTAAACTAAACTAATTTAAGCACGAGCTCAATAATCCACTGCTCACGGAGTAACAGTTATAACAGTAAAAGCCGCAACAGAAAAGTATTCCAATCGTTTCGCTAATGGTTTCATTAAGTAAAGAAATTATTAAACGGAAAACAAAAATATTGAACGACCTTATACATTTTATCAAATTGTTTAATCGCGTATTGCAAGTTCAACTTTGCGAGATGCGTATCCACTGTACAATTTAGGTCACATATAGGTCATATATATTTAGGTTATATCATATTTCGCTTTTCTTGATAATTGTACTGCATTCAACCATCGCATTTTAGAATGAATCTGCAGAGGACGAAAGTGCTGATGAAAAGGCAGAAGAGGACGATCAAGAAACAGATAGTGATGAGTAAGTCTTTCTATAATTTTCAATTAAATATGGCCAATTAGGCTCACAAGTTTCCGCGCATATAAAGATATTAGGTTATAAGGACGTTTTTTAATGTGACGTGTGCTTTTTACCACTTTTCTGTTAATTTGTTTTGTATATCCTTCGAAAATATTACCTCGCCTTCGTTGTGATTTCACTGTGCAGTGAACAAAATTTTACGACCAGTTCAGATTGAAGAGAGAGGTTTCAGGTAAAAAAAGAATACGACAACACCTGTTCTATTTGGATTATTACCGAAGTCAAGAAGCTGGCGAAGCAGCATGACATATATATATGCCGTGTATGGTATGTACTCCGTGCTTGAGGGAAATGGTTTGCTTAATAATCGCACTTTCACCATGAAGGTGCACCCTAATCTGATCGGTCATCTGACTGGCGTTGACGACTGTCTGAGGGCACTTCTTAAAGAGGACGGTCACCAAGCAACTTGTGAATCGGGCTACTGAATCGGGCCCGTTAATAGCTATATGACTGTAGTCATATAACTACTAACGGGCGTTTTCTATCTATGGTACTTACTCAACAATTAAGAGCCTAAAAACACCACGAACTGAATAAACGGTACAAAAAGTACGATTCCCTGTAGCCTTTTGACATCTCGGGTGCCATTGAGAAACGTCCAACCATAATGACAAATTTCCGCGCAGAATTGTCATCCATGATGAGATGTGGTGTCTCCCCGTCCCCACGGTCAAGCCAGATCTTTATTCCAAAGAGACCATGCTTCGTGAGACTGGAAGAGTTTCACACACTGGAAATGCTCGAGAAGAACAAATAGGTCAAGAAAGATCTGTATATGACGCACCTGTATCGCCTACACGAGGCTATTTAAAAAACCCGAGATATGAGACGATGCTAGGCTGCACATATCAAATAGTATGAACGCCGCCTTGCAAAAGTCTGAGTAAAAGGTTCTTTTGCACACACCATTTTCTCCAGGCACTGCGGCGATAGACTACTGCATTTTTTTAATCACGAGCAAAGCTGAATGAAGACTTCTAACGCCATCACTACCGGAACTTTCTGAAAAGAGAAAGAAGGAATAAGTAAATTGGCTGAGAAATGAAAGAAGGTTGTCAAAAGTGACGGCAGATACATAATTCTTTGCTAGAGCTTGACTGAAACGCTGCGTTTTGATAGGTAAAAATGGCCCGAAGGCCACCACTTAATACTCCACATTTTTCACTATAGAGGCCTCTGTAAATTATGTTTCCAGAAAGGAGGACGAGAATCATTCTGGTTACGGCAAAGCTAGTTATGAGATGGGAGCGATGACGAGTAAGGCTAATGGAGCAGAGGCGAAGGACCACAGGGGAGACATCAATGACGCAGGTAAAATCTATATTTTATAAAAAGCATCTAAAATTACTTTGTGCATAGTTTAATCTGCTAATTAATATCGCAAAGTGCCTTATAGAGCTTTTTTGACTTTAATGATGATGACCTTAAATAGTAACAGGTATTGTGACGTGGGCGTTGTTTTGGGGAAACCAAACTCTCCTTGTGGGCCTTTTATTGAATCAGGAAAGTTGGAAATTGCTCATGTCTACGAACTATTAAGCTGTTACGACAAAATTCAGCCGACTCTGATATGGAATAATGTTTGAACTAGAATACAAATTTCCAAATATTTGTTAGAGGTACTCTCCTTCATTTTTTCATACTTGTCCTAGTGCCATGGCGCCTTCTAGATAGCAGTATATTTAGCATTCGCGTTCTTGTATATAAATTGTCTAGTCATGGCTTCTCAAAAAAAAGCGTGTGTGTTTACTTACCACTTGGCATTTTCAGAGCTTGGAGGGCCCCGTAACAACACAAGCCTATATCGAGAAAAGAAGATGTTCGAAGCGCAACGTTGAATATTCTAATAAAATTAAGCGTACCAGTCTATATTGTTAAAAATAATACTTGGAAGTCTATAGTGGGGAACTGCAGCATGATCAATCAGTATCGACGAAATTATTACATCTTGTTTGCGTGCTTATAAATGTATGTTTGCGTTCCTGGTATACTTTATATAAATATGTGAAAGGTCTTCTCTAATGGTGTATTTTCAGGTGATCGTGAGCACACCTCAGATGAGGACGCAGAAGCCGAAAATGATAATGAGTTGGATGGCGAATCATCTAGCGATGAAGAGGAGGGTTGCACGAACTATATTTCTCATCTTGAGTGGATACCTGACGAAAAATATTTTCCGCCTGAGCCCTACAGTCTTCAGCCTGGTAGTCCTCAACAGTGGCCTCAGTTAGGCGTGGTAAAAATACAGCCTCCTCAGAAAAATTCAAAAAATGCGCCAGAAATAGCTTTTAAACAAAACACCAAAATTAGCCTCAAAAAAGTACTAGCAGACAATCTGGAAGATGTGTTAGATGTTTACTCTAGTTTTAAAGGTGAGGCCAACGTGAAGATGACATTGGACGCTTATGAGGAATCGGTTCTAAATGTTCTTAATTCATATCGTGATTTTTATTACCCGGAACATAGATGGGAAAAAGCAGAATCATTAAGACTTTGCTATACTCTTCATGTCATGAATCATGTACTTCGAAGTAGAGCTCGAACTGTCAAGCACAGTACGAAAATTCGAAGGTCAGATGGAGCTATTGAGTATCAGGATCAGGGTTTGACTAGGGTTAAGGCTTTAATCGTACTGCCGTTTAAAAACGCCGCCTACCGGGTGATTAAGCTTATTCTGAAAATGGTTAGAGAGATTAAGCTGCAAATATTGAACGAGAATCGTTTTGAAGAAGAATTCCGGCCGCCTGATGACAATGACAGCAGACGTGGCAACAAACCTGATGATTTCTATAAATTTTTCGACGGTGATAATGACGACATGTTTCGTATCGGCCTACGCTTTACAAAGCGTCGTGTGCAGTTGTATGCAAATTTTTATTCCGCTGATTTAATCATTGCCTCACCAGTAGGACTTAGGGCAATTATTGGTTCGGAAGGTGACGAAAAACGTGATTACGATTTTCTTTCTTCAATTGAAATCGTGGTACTAGACCAAACTGATGTATTCTTCATGCAAAATTGGGAGCATGTCGTTGACCTTTTCAAGCATCTTAACATCAAACCACGAAAACCGCATGGCGTAGACTTTTCTCGGGTGCGAATCTGGTGCGTAAGTGAATGGGGAAAATATTTCCGACAGAATATAGTAATTTCCCAAGTGCAACATCCTCAAATAAACGCTCTAATGAAGCGATACAACTTTAACTATCGTGGGTTGGTGTCAGTGTGCAATCCAGTGGGAACGTCAGTCATCGCTCAGGTAGTTGTTCAGATTCCGCATATTTTCCGATCGTTCGAACCGGCTTCAGCAGGCGTCACAAGTGACTCGCGTTTTGAATTCTTCATTAACGAGATCCTTCCACAGTTGAGGAAGGACAAACTCGTATCACACTGTATGATATATGTGAGGCAATATTTCGATTTCGTTCGGTTAAGAAATTATATGCGCGATTTAGCCGATCGCGATCCCGGCTTCAAGTTTTCGCAAATTTGCGAGTATACTGAAGATGGAAAGGTGGCCAAAGCTCGCTATATGTTCTTCCATGGAAAACGTAAGTTCCTCCTCTATACGGAGCGATTTCACTTTTTTCACCGGTATACAATAAAGGGTGTGCGCCATATAATATTCTATGAACTACCAATATATCCGCATTTCTACTCAGAACTTATCAATATGATGTCACCGGCTAATCAATACAAGTTGACTAACGGTATGGACAGTACGTTCACCGCAACCACGCTTTATTGTAAATATGATGCATTGGCACTGTTACCAATATTGAATGAGCAACGGACGGGATCGGTAGTTTATAAAAGGGATAAAAAAGTGCATGTCTTTAGTAGAGATTAAAATGACGCTTTTCAAAAACGAAACGTCGCAAAAATTCCCCGTACTGGTTCTTCATGTCTGATTAGGAATAACACTTGTGGATGCAGATAGTACCGTAACGCCTTCTCATAAGTGCTACAACTTTGTATATAATTGACTCATGCGCATTGTACAATAACCGTTCATCGCTGTTGTTGAGAGAGAACTATGTCTGAAATAAATAATGCTTTTGTACTTTTTTTTTGCTATCTTTTGATAACTTATTAACAATTAAATGTGATCATTTATCTTTTTACATTCATTCTAATACAGGCTGAGAAAGATTAACTAAGTTCGAGCTCTCAAGTAGCAAAGTAGCATTGTGTTGTATTTACAACACAAGGCCTGGTCCAATTTCTAGCTAAAATTCACCGATTTTCACATTTCACGAACTTAGATGTTAGAAAGTATTTAACAACAACTTGATTCGCGAAAATATTACGTATATAAAACGTTACAACGAAAATTATAGAATTATTTTAGAGAATTATCTTAATCCAGAAAAGCGGAGAATCGATCCAGATAATCAATTTAAGTTTAAGACAGCTAATTGAATTACTCTCTGATTCGATAATAAATAAGTAGATATATTCAATTCGGTCAAAACACATATAAGCCTTTGGCCACTACTTTTTTTATCTAAAAACATCCGTGTTCGTTTGCCTTTTCTTGTTGCGGGAACACAGTATTTTTTAGAATAGCAAGGAGAGCACAGCTAGAGATGATATTCATTGGGTTACGCTCCTTACAGGGATCGGATACGTCACTGTTCGTCCTTGAACTAATCTAAGTGACATTTCTGAGCAAATGAAACCTTGGCAATTTAAACGCATAGGCTTAGTACTCTGTGTGGTACTCTCTGGTACGAACAGAATCGCACGCACCCACTTTCAGAAACTTAGAGCGCCTTAATTTGTTTCGTTGCTCCGCAGCTTCCGAAGTACACGGACATGTCATAAATTATCGTAAAGATTCTACGATATGTTTGAGCACTGTTTGCATGAAAACAATTTTTTTAATGATGATCTTTTCCAAAAGGCCAGATTTACCCACCAAAGATAATTGCATTTTCCTGCCATTTTTAAGGTTATCACGCAAAAAAATCTTACGCACATATGTGTGTGCGTGTAAATAGAGAAAATGATTATATGATATTATCGGTAGATGAGATTACGTAAAGAGCATTGGTATTTGAAGATACGAAGTCACGTCAGTTTCCTGTAGTCAATAAGTATTAACACTTCCAAATAAAATAAAATGAAAATTTATAATTTTGAATGATAAATGACTAAGAGAAGCTGTAAGGACGTTTTTTTCTTGTTATATGCAAACTTATTATTTATCCCTTATTGATAAATATAATTCATAGACCTTTTGTAACAGCTGTGTAGTACATTTTTTTCTAGGTACGGCAATCACTTTTGTTGTATTTTTTTAATCATTACTTATTTCCACCATTATTAAAAAGCAGAATTCCCAAAGGCTGTAGGACACTAAAACAGCAGTAAGTTGGGGGATAAAACGTCTTTGCGAAGGGCTCACTTCAACGTGTTGTAGTTGATGATTCAAAAGACACTTCAGGTCCAATTAACTACAAAAAGTATCTGAAGTGTGCTGGGCGAGTTCAATTTAATCATCTTGCTTATTCTCATTTCAAGATAAACCCTGTGAAAATACCCACTACGGTGGTCGTCACTTCGGAAGACTTAAACATACTTCACCTAAGACCGTCGTTCTCACTAAAGACCGTCGAAGAAAACCACTACCCGATGGAGACACTTTAGCACTTTAGACTCGTCACCTTTACAGTTATTCTTATACGAATGGCTCGGCCTCGCGCCTGCGTCTATCGAACTCCTTGATACTTTGCGTCTAGCGTGGCTTTACACTGCTTCGTACTATTGAGACGCCTGTAAGATCGTCGGCATAAAGGCAGTAAGTACAGGGAGAGCTCGGATCTTAGGTTTTGAGTATCTCTGTCCGCGACATCAATGGCAGACCGATGAAGAATCATACGGCGGCTCTATTGGACAAGACTCTAGCAGAATAAACGAAAAAAAGCGTTTTGCCTCGAAAGAGATTCTCGGCGTCATCGTCCTCGTCCCAGACGCTTCAGAACTGGCTTGGCACTGGAATTGAAAAGGCGCAACGCAGTACATACCGCTTTTGACGACAGAATAGGAACTGCAATAAGCCCACTTCAGATCAAGAAGGTGGTGGCAACATAAGAAGGAAACGCCGTTTTTCTGCTGGACGAGTGTCAGGCCGGCGATGAAAAGAAGAGCACGACATTTCTGAAGAACTGGGTGAAGCCACCCTGGGTGCGAAGTGCAGAGGTTAAATAGGTGAATTATTAACAGATAAGCGCGTTAATGCGGCGAATTATTCATCAGCATTAGTAAGACTGCCCGTACACGCTGAGTAACCATCTAACACTTAGGTGTATCAGACTGACGTAAGCAACGTATTGTTCCTCCTGTCAAACGAGCATCTCGCTACAGCCAGTATCCTGAATTCAATAAAAAGTTTATAATTTTTCATAAACTTAGCAAATTAGTCCGCAACATGCCAAAAACGAGCTTGTTGGAACACTTTTGTTTGCTCCAGCAAAACTACTGGCCACCTTATATTAGGACATAACATAATTTGATAGCTGTGTATATAGTACTTAAACTACAAAATTGTAGCGCCATTGCGTATTGCTATATGACACTGTGATTGCATCTGCTCGTCTTATAGTAAGCTTGGTTTATAAGAAAAAGAGAAATAAACAGAACTTTCATATCCTGCTGACTCTTGCTGCTGGACGGCACTTAAATCAGTCGAAATGCTGGTGAAACCTTATCCAGCTAGAACGTAAACGACAGTTCCTACAATACATGGCAAATATCATTCCACTTTCCCTAGTTAAGAGAATAGCTCTGTGCATTTTCGTAGTAGCGGATGAGTGGCGTATTTGGGTTAAGAAAACATCGGCAAATCTATAATAAAACCCTGCATTTTCGAAAACTGTGACTGTTTAACATAAGCGAGCTGGGCCCCTTGAATTACCAATCGTTCAAGTAGGTTACTCATTGAAACAAGCATAACACGATCCAAACTACTAACCGCGTTATTATTCACGAAATTCGTATCATTTTGAGGACCCTTTGACTGCCTCTTGTAGCGACGTCGCGTATGTGCACTTTTGTGCGTGCGTTTGCGTGTGCGTGTGCGCGCCCATAGCAATCAGTTACCAACACGTTGCTGCTATTGCTATTGCTAACGTCTTTCAATGTATAGAAGCGTCATGTTGTCGCTGTTTTCGGTTTAATCCTAGAGCAACGACGATTGTCCTAAGCAGAATGCCACACTGAGTAGACACTTTATGGTATTGCTTCATGCAGCTAACCAGTGGCCGTTTTTGCTATGATTAAATAAATTAGAATAATGATAAAATCTAACATCATTAACGTTTCGGTGCATAAGAAAACATCGGGATTTATAGAAATAATCTTTACAGTTGCTAAGTTAGTGAAGGTGCGATTGGGGCGCGATTTTGAACTTAGTTAGCTTCACGGATAAAAATAGGGTAACGTTTGTGTCGCAAAACCAATAGGAAAAACGATCGAAGATTAGCCATCGGCGGCTGCGAAAAGCACAACTAACTCGTGTGCTTTGTCATTTGTTATATCCTGTAAGCATAGTTGAAGATAAACGATCGAATCAAACTAATTACAAGCCGATTTCATTTTATTCGTCAGCAAAACACTTGATCAGCGAAACACTTGATCAGCGGAACGCATTAATGTCAAAATAGAAGTCAGTTAGCAATAACACTCGAAGGAAATGCAAACGGAACGTAAGTGGAGCATTTATGCGTATAATAATAATGAAAATACATGAGCCGAATTTACTATGTAACGATAAGTTCAACATTACTTGCGGATGTGCATAGAAGACGCACGTCGTAACTTCGCCGTTATCTCTCCATTCAAACAAGTAGAGCAACATAGAAACGCGACCAGAAAAAGTGAGCATACCGCCATAGCTCGGTATTTCATAAAGAATATTCATTTAAAAAAGAGAACGAAAATTTACTCTTGGCCTTATGCTGCTAGCAATTGAATATTTATATCCTTTCACGTAGTTTATACGTAATTCCGTCGGCATCGTAAAGGGTGAAACTAAAAGGGGACGGTCATTCTTTCACTCTCGCTTTGACAGACAGACAGACAGACAGGCAGGCCTATACAGGCACACGCACATACACATTTTGTGTGTAGTTACCTACTTTTCGAGCCTTTTATTCACGAAATTCAGCAATTAGTAACAGCGGCATCGTGATAATTGATAAGTTCGAACTAGAAGGTCCAATTTCAGTATCATCCGCATATGGCGAATGTCACGACTCTAACCGCTCTAACGGTCACTTGAGAGCAACCTAAGTTACTGCACAAGTGTGCTAACGTGTGCGTTTTCGTGAGAGAAGAAAATCAATTTTTAAACAGGTTTCATAATTTTTTTTTTACCAAAAATTACGTCCATGGTGTATAGCCAGTACAAGCTTGCGTTTGGTCGTCGTAAAAATAGACCTCCTGTTTTTTGTCACTGAGCGTAATTACGAGTCCACTTTTCCAGATATTAAATGGGGTACTATAGAAATACGTTTCAATGGCGTAAGAACGGCTTTTTTTTTCTATTAGACCCAACATGCAAAATGTAAACTAAGCATTATGAAGCTTTCATGTTGTACACCTGTACATTCAAGAATTACTATGCGTCTTCAGGTTTAGCGTGGAAAAAGCTACTCGAATCCTATGAGGTTTTTGGTCTTTTTTCCTTTTTTGATGGCGTGCCATCTTAGTCAAAAATGTCTGCCGCTGAAAAGTCAAGCGCTTGATCTCGACTACAAATTTAGTGCAATGATTCCTGTTACTTCTATTACTCAGGACCTAGGCCCGCAACGCTGGATATTGATCCATTTAAATCGCGCACAGCATCTGTAAAGAAAATTTTTAAACATTTTGGTTAAAAAAAAAACCGAGATGCTTCATTTATACAAAACTAACATTTTCTATACTGTCTCGGCTTAGAAACCGTATCTCATGGAAGTCTATTATTGAAAGTACGCAAAGACCATACCGAAAAGAGTTACGTTGGAGGTGTTCATTGTAGTTCATCTGTCTCCTATCTCAATGCTGGTTGGGAAAATGTCTAAACTCTTTTTCAGACCTTACAAGTCATTGAACAAATAACCTTAGAAGCAAAGTCATCGCGAAAAACAACGTTGTAAGTAATAGTTATGCGTAGAGAGTATGCATTAACGCTACATACCTGCTTTCCTTATTAATGAACATGTTAGACGATACTGGTTTTATGCGTTTTAAGTTTAATTTCATTGGTGTTTGATGGATGACGTGTAAAATAGGGCGACGGGCTGTAATCTGGATGTCAGATGAATCAAGTAGTGGAGTCAAGATACAAGATTTATCGGGCAATTCTATCTACCGAAACTAATATGAGCTAAAGAAACGAAAGATTTCAAAATTAAAATGTAAATCATATATGACACATCAGTTGTTAACATTACACAACTGAAAAGAATAGTAAACGAAAACATGAGAGATTTCTGCTCGTCCGAAGCATAATTTAACTCGGTACCAAATATCTATTAAAATTAACACGTTTTTGAATCAAAGGTTTTCGAAAGAAATACGCTTACAGCCGAATGATAATTTGTCTCCGCTATAAATCCTAATGAAATACTACTTTCCCTAACGGTTCATTTACATCTTTCTCAACTGGGCAGCTTCTTCTGTCTTACTTATATAACTCATGCCCATTGAACTTATTTACATCGATGAAACAGCAGACTCTAAAAGTGTTGTTGCAACTTGGTCGCCTCAGGTCGAACTTGTATGTTTAATGTGTGATAAATAGCTAGAAGGTAACAATTGTTCGTGTTGCGATTACTCTTGACCAGTTACTCACTAACGTATTAAAGGCAGAGACAGTGATGACGTTTACCCTGAGCAGACGTAGCTGCACATCAAGACTTTACAGAGTATTAAAGACTCATCGAACCTCTGTCGGGAAATGAAGCCGAAGTCTCCTCCTACTCGTGAGTCCGATGAACCATGTCCTAATTAATGGCACGCGATGGTTGCGTAGATTGGCGTTACTCTTTTTCCTTAAGTCGGTAAGGGGTACACGAGAGTTTCAGCACGATAAACTATGAAAGTGCGCTCGCAAAGCGAGCAGTCGTGTATAACGATTCTTAAAGACCAATGACGGATCAGGCATATCCGCACAGCTAAGGTATGACGATGCTAGATTGGGCTTGGAGAAACCAAGAGGATGGGACTTTGTTAATCTGAAGCTGGCGTTGAAGTCGTTGCCTTCAAAGGCAGATAAATCCCGAATGAATGAACTGTGTGGGCCAGGTCTCGTTTGCTCTTGCTACTTTTGACTAACTGTTCAATGTATACTCTGTTAGATGTGGGCCTTGTGAAGCCTTTTCGTTTCTCTGCGTTTGGTGCTATCATGCTACAGGCTATCCTGAGCTTGGACGGTAGCGAGCCGACTTAGCAAGCAGCATTATTATTATCGAGCCATGGAAGAATGAGTGACGCTGCTTCGTATTTCAGTGCCACCAGGAGCTATCATCACCATCAACGGCCGCTTCCACTATGACCACTATAGGCAAGACCACTATCGCCACCTTCGTCTCTAGCCTCCCTCCCCAGTTTTCACTCTCTCTGTGTTCCCCTCTTTTGGGCCTCCGGTTGGAGGACGGCTAAAGGTGTGGTAGCGATGCCATCGACTGAAATCGAAGTCGTCCGCTGCTCTTGTTGTTGCTATTCGACTTGCCGAAAGAGACCGCAAGCAAGATTACACACACACACACACACACACACACACACACACACACGCACGCACGCACGCACGCATGCTAAACATCGGCGACAATTGTGTTGCCGTTGTCATCGTCGCTGGTGCATCTGTGCCCGCCTCTGCTACATATCGCCTTGCATTTCGTGTAGTAACAACAGCAGCAGCAGCAGCAGCAGCAGGACCAGTAGCGATGCGCTTTGATCTCCGCCCAATTTTGCGCTCCGGAGCTGCGTTTCTCTCTCATTCCATCCTGCCTTATTCTCCCCACCCCCTGTCCTATTCTTGGTATATCTCATTCTCCTCTACTTCTCGCTATATCGCTTTGTTAGACTGAGTTTACCGTCTACATATTTCTCTCTTTGGTTTTTCATCCCTCGCTCGTTCGCTTTCAACCTCCGCGTCCACGCTTTAGCCTTCTCGATCGTTGTTTCTGTCGCGCCAATAGAAGGTTAGGCTGTAGTCGTCACTGAAGTCGGCATTTCAGATAGCGCTGAGTATAGCGAATTTACAGAGCAGAAGGAGAGTGCAATCCTCATTTGCAACTGCACTCGCAACGGCTATAACTGTTAGCGTCACTCTGGGCCTGCATCAGTGTTCGGTGCGGCGACCTGTTCGTTCCACTTTCAAAGCCATAATCCAAGTCGTGTAAAAATATAGCCATTAGTTCTTTACGCTAGTTAAGAAAATATAAGATGAGACAAATCTAATAAGCATGGTTAACTTGATTATTGTTTGACGTCTAGCTTTACTGACGAAAGATATAAGAACAGTGGCATATTTATTGAATCAGGACAGAACTTTAGACGAAAGCTGGCAAGTAAATATAAACAGAAAAAATCTTAAATATTAAGGAAAAAAAGATACAGCGTTAATTATTGATGAGATAGCCAGCTAAAGATTTACCGATGATTTGAATGCGCCAATGCAGAGTTGGTTGTGTGCGGCCCACGTAAACGCCCTCAGTATAGAACATTTCAGTCTGAACTGGCTCTGAACTGTGAGGATAATCCGAAAATGGGCGTCCCCACGCCCGCTCGCCGATCGCGGCTTGAGCTGATCGTTCCCTGAGTTCTACTGATTCTCAAAGCAAAGTAGGCTGTCATGAAGGGCATGAAGGGTAGTAGCGCTAAGCGACTAGAGCCTGCCTGCCTGCCTGCCTCCATCAGTATCGCAAGTATGTAGTGTATGGATAATATGCAGGCTAGGCTTTGCGACATCAACCGCCATACCGCCCTACCAGGACCGACTCGGCACCCGTCGCATCCCTACACAGCCGCGTTCGGTCAGCCAGTAGCAAAGGCGGACGCTTGAGTTATCAGGATTCGTCGCTTTAGTGCCTGTAAGCGACCTGCATATCTCTATGAGCTACCGTGTATATGGGACTGCAGCAGAAACTGCCTGGACATCTCCGCAATGCAACACACAACGGCGGCGGCAGCCGTCACCGCCGTGGCGATATTAGCGATGGCGTCAGTTGTGGTGGCTCGGTCGGTTTTTGGTGTTTGGGTATCAACTCGTCAGCGATAAGCGGACAAGCCGCTTTGTCCTTTTCGCAGTGTCTCTCGCCTAAGGAGGGTGCCGACCTACCCCCAATACAGCCAATGACGAATGTCTGCTTCGATTTTTCCGCAATTTTTCTTCCTCTTTGTATACAGCAGTATTACCAGCTTTAGCTAGGATCCGCCTGCGTTCCTCTAGCGCTGCTCCATTGAGCGTTGCTACCTGAGAGAACGGGACGCTGGCAAGAAAATGAAAGACAATGACAGAATGAACTAAGCGAACATAAACTATTCATTTATGTGAGCGTATCTGTGGGTCTGTATCTGGCTACGCGCGTATCGTTATCACTGCCGTATATATGAGTTAAAGCAATCGACTCGAAATGAGGGCTGGCGACCACTAAGCAAGCCAGGTTTTCTGAATAAAACATTGCCTCGCAAAAAAATACGTGTAATTGTATCTTTGATCCATACATTCGGGTTATTAAATCTACATTTTGTATTGTAATCCTCACCGCGCTGATCGTCTTTGAAGCATATATATTTATAGGATTATAAAGGTCGCTGGGAAGACACCGCAATCGTTGCATTTCCCGAATCATCATTCTCACAAAATTGCTACATATATATATATATATATATATACGCAGCATGTCAACGTAACGCGTAGCGAAATTCAAATAAAAGCAACATCGCTACAACATTGTCGCTAATTTCGACAGGTTGCTCGTCATGGCACGACCGCTGTTCTCTATAACACTGGACGGCGTTCGATTTTGTTCAGTTATAGAGTGATAGGAAGCTGTCTCTTGTCGACATTATGGAGTTTCTTATGATACGCATCGCGTGTCGCTTTCAAGTAACTTCACCGGCAATCCGTAGTCAGACATCTTTATTTTTTGATATAGTCCTGAAAATATAACCCTAAAGCTTCAGAACAGTAAAGAGATACCGCCACGTTGTTTTCGGTAGAGATCTTCATTTGTTTATAGAAGACCATTTTCCACCGTTATGTACACTTTTGCTCACGTGCACAGTCTAGAGGATATAGACACAGTAAACTACATATTAGTAAAACTAAAAGACTTTTTAGAAGTTGAACCTGTTTATTGGCCAGCGAAAACGACGACCGCCTGACCTAACTTAGAAGTTTAGATCGCGCATAAGTTTAAAAATATAACACGTGTTTTTTTTATTGCGGAAGCAACGTTCCACTGTGGCATAACTATCAAGTCGAGTTAGCCCAGGCCACGTAACGCTTAGATCTTTCTACCGCAGCAGCGAACTTTGGTCTTTATTGAGTCATGAAGTAAGTTAGTAAGTTCGATCTTGATGGATTAATATGGGAATGATAAATAGTTTTAAAGGCCATAGTGGTCTTCGGGTAAGTGGTAAAACAGAGCTGTACGCGCAAAATATTAGCGTATAGTTAATTACTATTCAATTGCTTAACCTCCTTGTAAATGGTCCATGAAAAAAACGACTCTAGTCTTAGAGAGCGCCCAGGGTCCCTCCCATTAAACTGCGAAGTTGATTTCGGTTCGCGGCTTACTTCCATAAGGCACTGATTTGCCGTAGCTAAGGTTCGAGTCCGGCGGACGATTACTTCAATGGCGCGATCTCACTATCAGGATTCCGAGCGACTTACACTCATCAGTTCGGTTCACCAAAATGAATTATTGCGTGCTCTAATCTGTTCGCCCGGGCCGGTCCAAGAGGTACTGCCGAACGGAGACGGCCGACTTCGATAAGCTACGAAAGCGCTACTACCAAGAATCCAAAGTTTGATTTTGAAATACACCACGAGAAACGATAACAAGGTACTGCCAAAGGACGAATTGCCCCGCCTGATTAAAGGGATTGGCGTCGTGAGGCCTATTGGTCACGCCAAACCGGCTACGCCGATAATTGAAGCTAAATATAGCAGTAGCTTCAGCTGGCCAGGAAGGCGCAAACGTTTAGGCTGAAGAAGTTAGACCTGAAGCAATGCAGCGGTGACTGTCTCCACTGACGCTAGTTCTAGCAAGACAAATTATGCTTTAAGGAAAATTGTCGGATTCCCGCTAACTTCTAGCAGAAGTTCATTATGTTTCTGCAGTAGTCGATGATTTGAGTCCTTCTGCGCGTAAATGTACAAGACGTGCGTCGATAAAGCAAAATTTTTATGCTTCGGTAATTTCATAGAATCAATAATTGATGGTAACTTCTGTAAAAGATACGTTTGGCTAATTTTCTTCATTAGGTAAAATGGGTATGTTATCACAACCATTACAAATGCACCAACGTTATCCAAGGCTATTCAGACTTTTTTGATGCACATAAGGCCGACAGCGCGGCAATGGTCCATCTCGTGCTACGGCGATATATCGAATTTGCCCAATATCCTAAGGTGTCTTCAATTTCCTATTATTTCTGAAGATTTTTATTAGCCGATCTACTTCACTTCGACCTGGCCTAATTTTTTACATACTGATATTGAAAAAATACACAATCCTCCTGAAAAAGATGCTATGTATTGAGGAAAAGTAAGTTTATATCTTTTCATTGTGGACCTATTAGAACTCACAAATTTTTCGTTCTTAACTGGAAGATAACTTTGTGTCATTCGTATGAAAGCTCAAAAATAAACCGCTTGGAAGGGAAAATAGAGAACGATGAAAAGTGTGTGCCTTTTGTTTAGAAAAACAATAAATACGGGAGATGAGAATATATGGTGGGCACAGTTTACAAAGTGTCCATTGCTAACAATTTTTTAATTCTATACAAAACCTGTGTTAAGAACGACTCATTGCCGAAACTCGTTTTTTTACCGTAACCCAGTTCAAAGCGAATTGGGTTCTTACAGAAGAAATGTCGTAGTCTTACTCCTTCTCAAAGGCTCTTTTTCTGTCGCAGTTCTCTGGTTCGTGGGCATGATCACTGGAAAGCTTACTGCTCCGTTATCTCCGAGGGTTGAAAGTTTAGCTGATACCATCAATTGTGGGTAATTATTGCTACAGCCTATTTGATCATTCCCTATCTAGGAGTGTGCATTGATCATGTTATGGAAATAATTGTCTACGTTTGTCCTTCACATAGGTAACTATTTTTTCAGCGACACACCTGTTGATTTATCACAGGTAGCCGGATTTCATTAAGTAGAATTTGCTTCGGAAATTAAGATTTTTTAAAGCAATTTTTCCTCCAATCGCGTCTACCAGTTTATCGGTTACACGTACGTACGTACGACAATTAACTTCATAAATGTATTACGTATGTTTTCTATGCCAGTGTTAAATATTACTGACAATGATGGGCTCATCGGACCTGCGGAGTACCTTGTCTTCGTTGTGCCAATGTTTTCATCCTATTAGACTGTCCTCTTAAGCCGTGCTTTAGTAAAGGACGATGCGCTGCTAGGTCGCAGGATGCAGAATTATAATACCCATGGTTCTGAAGATGAAATTCTGCAATTTGGTAATAGCTATCCAGCAATGGCTTAAGAGTCTATTCGTTTAGTAGGTTGTGCTATTTTTACATAATATAAACGTCTATGAATAAAAAATACCATTTCAATTGTGTAAAAAAAAACATTTTTGTCATTGGGCCATCTTGTCTGAACCATTTTTCATTTACAATTCACCGGCTATTTGACGAGTAAGACGACCTTGCAGCTCTTTATAAGTATTTGTTCATTAAATAGCAGTACTTGTCACAGGGTCGATTTCAATTACAAGTAAAAATATTGTATGCCCCATGTTGCACTACATAGAAATCATGACAGAAGGGCAATAGGGCAACACAGCGAAAACAAAAACCAGCTGCCAGGGTAATCCACTAACTTATAATGGGTGACCGAATCTACCTGTTCAAAATATAATACCTGTACGTGGAGCACAATTCGCTGGATGCACCCGTTTTAGTTGTTGCATTCAAAGAGCTACACGATCTATGCCGAAAACAGTATCGTACAAGATGTAGACTACGAATATACACACTACGTACCTTGTCCTCTATTTTTTGCAAATTCTTTTTCTAAGTATCTAGGTATGCCCCTCTAGCTTCCCACTAATTATCCTTCACATAATGTCGCTCTCGCTCGCGCGTTCTTACGTTGTGATAAATGTGTGTCTTGAACTGCTCATAAAGGCCTACTAAGTGTGCTGTAGTTAATTGATTTGTCCTAGAAACAAAGCTTGAGAGGGTTGTTTAAAGTCCTTTACGCCTGGTTTTGTGCCTGAGAAGTTTGTTATGTATTCATTTCTGCTGGCCGTTTCTCCTCAGATGTGGCCAGCACTCGCTGGCGGTTTTGGCGTCGAAGGGGCATTCCTCAAAGACCTCAGGAATGTCAACCCGTTCCTAATCGTCTTCTTGATCGGATTGAGCTGCTACCTACTCTTCGTAATTAGCAAACTGCACCTTCAACCTCCCTGTCTTTCAGCCCATGAGCCACAATCGTTTCGTTCTAAACGAAACAACGACATCTACCCGAAGATCTCTATCGGAAACGTGTCTTTTATATTAGGCTTTACCTTTCAAGCTAGCAGCACGCTATTTATCTGATCTTGAAGTACCTTTGATCTAACACGTGTACCGTCCCCTCGCTCTGCGTTACGGAATCAAAATTGCTTGCGCTGACTAGACAATGAGCCTCAGTGCTGAAGTGCTGAACGAGTAGTTTAACCTCGCGGCTAGTTCGTATCCTCTTGCGGATAGCACGCCGTCTTATGCGTCAATTCAAAAAGCTCACGATGGGCTGCCGACGCAATGGCCAGTAGGTATGTCGATGAAGAATGAAATAATCGTGTTCTTAGGGACGAATGCGGATTTTAGGGGGCAATCATCGAGGGTCTTCAGTTGCTAATCTCGCCCACCGAATTGGCGTGAAATAGAAGCTTGCATTCAACCACTGAACAAAGCTGAACGCGTAGCCTGTAGGCGAACTAATCCTAACTGAAGCAAGTCGATAGAACTTACAGAACAAAACAAAAATAGGACGCAGTGCCGGACCTATCTGGCCATGAAAGTAAGGCGAAAAGAAAAAATCAAGCACTCAGATATTTTCTCGATCGAGGATGAGATGTGTGGCAGGTAGCTTTAACCCGGAGTAAACGTCCCTCTTATGATTCTCAGTAGGGCAATAGTCAGCCACAGATGATGCCGCACCTTGATTCGGAATCTTCAGCTTGCGTTGCTCACCAGAAGGGTTTACTCCACGGTGGCATCTGCCGGACATCTACCCTATATGGCAGCGTTGTCTGATACATGCATGTGCGGGATCGTATCTACGGGGGTTGGATGGATCAGATTTCTGTGACGGTGCCGAAGGAGGATCAACGCGGATCATATCGTGATCCCGGTGTCCATCTCGAATCGTTTACCGATGCCCAACAGATTGATGCAATGTACATGAGAGTGAACCTTATCGTCATCCAGCTTAACGGATTCAGTGCGCTTGCTAGGGTATCGCTTTCTTCAACTGTACTAATGAACAATTTTTGGGGGAATAATGTCAGTCAATAGCACCAGATCCTATGCAAGCGTTATTAAATAGCTCAACACGATACACAATGCAAAGACTCTGCAAGCTGCCCATAAACGTTAACGAGATACAAGAAAATATTAGATAGCTGTTCGGTTGTTGATTTCATAATCCATAGATGTCCTGTGACGGTGATGCTTAGTTGATAACTAGGAAGGTACCTAAGATAATCTAGGTTTGCAATATGGACCCAGATACATTTCGATCTTTCAGTAAATGTTCAAATAGCAAGAGAAGCGGTGATGATGGATATAGTCGTCGACGGGTCCCTTTCTCTCCAAATTGAGTCCGTTAGGTTAGGTTCATGTTGAACCTCCATACTCTCACGGGTCCTTGAATAAATCTAAACAGCGGTACACAATTCTGTCATGGAAAGGAAATCTACAGTGCATAGCGTTTAGGAGTCTTTTAGCGACTTGGTCAATGAGCTAATGTGAGCTCTATGACTATTTAGCCAAAAAACGTATGTGCTGAGCTCCTGAAGTTTTACTGGAGCTCGAACCAAAGGGAAAATTCATTGGAAAATTCTCCGTTAAGATCTATGCAGTATGAAAAAATATGCGCCAAACGAATTGGCAGACGGTTGTGAAATGTTCTAGTTGTAGTATAGATTCGATTAAGAAAAGATCAACGTTCACGTTTGTATCGAATAATTAAACTATCGCGAAATATTAGTATTTCGTTCGCCCCTAACCTACAGAAGACTCGGGTGCTTGTATAAGGGAAGCCCTCTTTTCTGATTATACAAAATATTTTTTGCACCTAACAAAATTTTGTCTCGAAGTATCGACAAGCTCTATAGCTCCGAAGGACCCATCAGCATCGAATGCAGTAATCGAAGTACGAGTATCTTTTTTAGGCGATACCCTCACGTGAGTTCTGCAGACGGCGGTAACAACAATAGGATGATTAAGGCAGGCATAACCTATGCAGTCTCCGTGATAGCCGTGGAAAGGTTCTTGTCTGCTAATTTAAGAGATACGTTGTAGCTTAGGTTCGAGTCCTGGCACAAACACGTGGTGCGTTATGTGTCGCGACCCAGCATTTGATGGACTGCCTCACGGCGATGCCAAACGTAAAACGCAGTTTCTTTATTGTTAGCCTGTGACTACCGATTTCGATATTCAAAGTCCGACAGGAATTTTAAATAATGCAGCACAGTCAAACCTGAGAAAGCTTTAAAAATAGTCTCGGACTATGAAGAAATGGTCCAGCGTGAGAGCACACTGCACGCTCTGAGCATGTAGCATTTTTTGTGCATCATGTTTGGAATTGCTAGCTTACACATGAAAAGTTTAAATGAGTGAGAGAGAACCTTAGTGAGTCAATATCCTTTTTCATTACACGGGTCCCCAAGCCCGTACGTGCACCTACAATAACCTAACTGTGACATCCCCGTTGTTTCAAGGCGTTCAGTGAAGTGGTGAGCTATCAGACCACTCATAGGTAAGAGTCGCTAGTTCCCCACGTAGCCATTCAGACGATAGGCCTAGTTCGCTTCCTATTATATGGCTGTCAAGTTAGCGCAATCTGACACTTCTTCTGCCGGCCAGGAGAGTCAGCCATCGCAGCGATGCAAGTGATCGAAGGCTCAAGCCAAACCATCGCCATGCCCGCGCCCTTGCACGACGAGATTGCGATCAAAGAGGCACACGTATTGAAAGCTGTATTGCAAATACATTGGGCTCGCACATCAGCCGTGTCACAGATCAAGCTTCAAGGACCACGTCCTGCAACCTCAAGTCGGTGGACCGAGCAAATAAGTAACATATCGTCGACAGAATATCCCATCTCCTACAGAAAGGCGATAGAGAGGTGGCGGCGAAACTCGACAACGGCGATCTACAGCGCCGATAATGACGACTAGATACGCAAATTTAGATGGGCATAGTTTTTGAGTATCCGTGATAGGGCTAGAGCATTGGCCAGTAGTAGCGGCGGTGCGCAGGACTTGAGCCTTATACTGCATTGTCCTATCGAAGGCAAGATAAGTTTATCACCCCTGCCGCACTGCTGGTTTTACTATGAGTGCGAAAAGTTTCTGGGTGTTTGTGTAAATGCAACATACAACAAGGAACGGGGAAGGAATTCTTTTTTATTGGTTCGTTCAAACCTTTCGATCAAATATAGCTTCTCTCGAAAGTTATGCTGGAATTTAGAGCTGTGAATATAGGTCACATTTATTCTAGTTAGACCTAAATAGCTCTGTTGCATCGTTTACGTGTCCGATCGGTATAGAGCGTGTATTATATGACATAAGAATGTTGAACGAGCGAAAGGCCCCCTCTAACTAGTGTATAGGCAAACCTATTTAATGCTTTAGGAAAATCATGTTTGGAGCTGGAGCATGTATTGAGCTTTGAGCATACGATCATTTGTAATGTACGCGTCTTGTCAGGGGCGCTGCGTCAGAGACAGAGTACGATGTGTCATGTTGGTGATGCGCCTGACGTTTAGACTTCCCACTATAGATAGAGGTGCACAGTAGTTTCAAGGGCTAGAATATACGTCCGCCATTAACTAGTCCATGTTCAGTGATGCATTTGAGATGAAACATTTTGCAAATAATAATCTAAAGGTACTCTGCTATTCTGATAGAAATTGCAGCTGGCCGGATACTCAAGGCAGTAACCCTTTTCTCTTTCGAGTCGGTAATACACTAGAAGTAAGATCCAAACCTAATAACGTCACAATGATAGTCTTTTCTCCACGTCATGACGGATAATGTCGTGCACGCTCAATACTCGAGCGTAATCGAGCGCATTACCATATACATATATAGAAATGTAAAATTTCTTTCTTGAGAAAGATTCCCATAGAATGTTCGGATTACCTTGGGAACGAATTGTAGTAGTTAAAAGCACACCGTGCGAACTTGCGATATCTTGGATAGAATGATTTCGAATCTGCCAGTACTACGAGACAGAAGACAAGCGTACGTACGAGCATATTGTAGGTCGAAGTCTGGGCACTGGCCAGTTAATTGTATTCTATCAAATCATGAAAAAGACGAATTACTGCTACCAGGTTTTTATGCGACAATTAGAACTGTCCTACCTACATAGCTAACCGTCAGTCGATTGAAGACCTTTCGATAAATTGCATTTTTAACTTTCAGCGAAGCTGGATCTGATAATAATGACGTAAAAAATCTTCTAACAAAACGATCTATTCTATTCCAGTCGATCCCAAATTTGCTATACCCGATTCCGTTGTAGCTATATGCACGGTCTTCAGACGAATAGAGGAGTTACACAACGAGTCATCAAGAGACTACATAGGCTGTTCCTGAAAAACTTTAGCGTGTTACAAGACCTTTTGGAGGCGTTCAAACCCGCCGTAGACCGTGTCGTAGAAACACATTTGAAGGGCGATGTTGTTGAGCGTTTTCCATGTTGCTTCGTAAACCTCTGAACATCCCGTTCTTGTAGGCAATTAACAGTCGTCGTCGTCAGCATAGCCATCATTCTTATGCGTCTTTGGCCGTGTCTTTACCAGCAGGAGGTTGTCGGCAGGCAAAGTAGCAACGGCACACGCAGCCGCTCAGTCAGGCCGTCACACATTCGGCTATAACAAATATCGCTACATGGAAGTTACGCGTGGCGCGGGAGTGAAGCCAGACGGGGAGGAGAGAACCAATCCCCGGATTTGTTCGATGTAATTTCCCTAACCAACGAAGGAAACAACGGACGAGAAATATAGGGAAACAGACTGAATAGCTCTTCCTCGATGTTCGTTATTCACCGCTCCGGCGGCACCAAAACTGGCGCTCGAGCTTCTTCGACACCAATCATCACCACCACCACCATCATCATCGCCATAATGGCGGTGTTCAAGCAGAAAGTATTAGCAGTATCTGCATTTCCCTCTTTCGTTCCTGCGTCGTCGCTCGGTGGTCTGCCCACTGTGGATGATGTAGCGAGCAGACAGGCGTTTTTCTAGATATCACCGCTGCCGATACTGAGATGTTAGGCGGGACGCCTAGCAAAAGCTTATCCAGAGCCGAGTTCGGCGCAGTCTGTTGAACTCAGACATCCGGGGAGTAGCATTTGGTCCCAGCAGTGCTCTGTCAAAGACTACACTGCATGTATGCAGATTGGCGCTATGCTATCTCGGAGGTGATCTGATCTCTCAACTAGCTGGGTGGCTCTCCGGAGGCTCGGGTGACAACAGACAACCACCATCAGCCATCGTTCGTAGACAAGATATCAGTGCCTTCGTCCGACGAGACCGATGTGGCTTCGCATCGAGGGGATGACATTCTCATTATGATCATTAATACCCACTGCAACTCTTCAGAACTACGTGTAGCAAGTTCTTGTAGTCGACAAGTAACTAGGCAAGTTTTGCTGGTGGGATACACAAGGACGCTGCATTGTCCTGATTGCTGACTTAATACGATGATCCATTCGCGTATGACACACAGTGATGATCCGTGATGGCAGCCACTGGAGAAAAGAATCTTTTCCGACACAGTATGAAAAAAAGGCCACACGTTGCGTTTCTAATCATCTTTGTTTGCGACATTTGTGGTTAGGATAAAAATATAAACACCGATCTCAGGAGTTTCGTACGACCAAAACGTATAATTGAAACAAAGTGATCTATCATTCATGGGCTAGCGCCATGGTGCAGCGACGTGCTGCAAGCTTGCAGCAACGTGTTTTAGAAGCCGCTGATGTAGGATATCATCGACGTTTCGGATACATCTTACTAGGTGCAGATAAGCAAGAATTTCTATTTTTATCTTTTTGGAAATCTCTGCAGCCGAAGTACACCTGCAGGGTTCCTTTTAAAAAAATTCGTATATATATATATATATATATATATATATATATATATATATAT
>NW_019213618.1:0-5910 GCF_002532875.2 Varroa jacobsoni
AAGATGAAGATGGAAATACCTAAATATGTACAAATGGGTAATAAAGCGTTTTTTAATGGATATTTTTGGTCATTCTTTCAATTGTTAACTTGAATATCGAATATATGCGAAGATACTGACCAAGGACTTCACCTGAAGCATAGCTATAGCTCAGAACGATGGCAAACGTTTAAAAAGGTCGGCATTTTATCGGCTTGTTTGTGCGAATATAGAGAGAGCACTTCGAAATGTCTGTGTTGATTTTATTCAACGTGGTCTATAAGGCTTCCTCTGTATATGGTAAAAAGCTATGTATGAAAAAAAAAGTGTTTGCAGCTAAAGCCTGCATGTTTGACTGATTTCCGATTTCTGCAGTTAGCGACATGAAAACCATTGTTATTAGTACTACATTACTTTCATTTTTTTCTGTCACTTGAACTATTACGTTTCCAGGATATTAGGCAACATGGTACCTGATAGTGAGCTAAATTATGTGTAAAAAATTCTCGCTTTAGCAGTCGACCACCACAACACATAGTATTCAGTGGATCACGCCAGACGCGCTGAACGATTTGTCTATAAAAGAAGAATGTTCAGTAGATGTCTACATTCAGCAAGTTAGTAGACAAACATTTACTAATTTTTTATGGCCGATTCGGAGACTTTCGTATTTAAGTATAACTCATTACTGAATAGTAATTAACGGGGACCATATGCTTAAGGAGGAGAATGTCGTCATCATGACAACCTAGCAACCTACATAGGAAACGCTAAATGAACTGGATGGTCATTCACTAAGGCCGCAGCCTGCGATCCACAATCGGTAGATAATGAATTGGATAGTGTCCTATCATTAATAGCACTGAGACAAAAGTAGTCACTAAATGTTTCTGCTTGCTCGACCGAATTTCTCTATAAAATATGTAAAATTTCCTGCATTGCTTCTCCTTTTACGTTCAACGCTCCGTCTAGGCAAAGTAACCAAAAGAGTATTAAGTAAAATCTGTTTTTTTTTCGCTTATAGAAACAGTGTTTCAAATAGAACCATTTTAGTTGCTATTTCTAAGAAAAATGATAGTAATACCTATTGGATACTTCATTGATAGTTAAATAACTCTGTAAACAAGTGTTGTACCACCGACCTCGTCTCAGGGCATCACCGTTTGCCTATTTAATTTTAGTGATTTTTTTTTTATCTATCCTGACTAGAAGTGTACCTATGTTTCAAGTTGTATGTCCATTAGACATTCTATTGTATGGCTGGCTCCCAGCAAGAAACTGTGTGTGTCTGTCTGCCTATATCCAGGTTCGAACCTAGACCACAACATGTCCTTACGATTAGCAGGCGAATACGTTCCCCGATTAGAAATGTCTCAGACGAGGTCAATCGCATCGTTACATTCAGATGAGATCGATGGTGGTCCATATATCGTTGCCGGAGACCACATTGAGATGGTTTTTAGAAACAAGCTTGCTGACTTCCAGAAATCTTTTTGTGTACGGGGAGGGATAGCAGTTTTATTTAAGCGAAGACTATTTTTTCAAATGTAGTTGACATCGTATACGCAGTCTACCATGTCGCTGGCGCTACGCTTCGTTTAAACTTACGAGATCTACTCTGTCTCGCAGGGGCAGAGGTCCTGTGCCCTCAGCTCATATGATCGGCAACTTTTCGTCTAATGTACATATGACTGTTGAAAGAATGCTTGCCTTAGTACGTATCAGCAACACGGGTAGGACAGCTCCTTTTATTAGCGTGTGTTGCAATTTCGATAAAAACAAATTGGCATATTCGTACGTATAAGAAAAGTTAATTCTCTTCGGGTAGACCCGTTAACCACAGAACGATACAAAGCGAACACGATCAGTATTTAGCTCGATTCTGTGTCAAGAGGTCAAGTTAATCGAGTTTCATAGCAAAGCTCACATGACGCATAGGTGCTTTCGCCTATGAAATATGGCTTATAAATAGACGAAGGCAGACCATGAAAAGCTGAAGCTGCTAATTGGTACAGAAACCATTACTTCTTGTCTATAATAACGTGTTATATGAAAGCGTATTCTCCAACGCTAGTCACACATGTGGATCTGTTAAAAATTGGTGAGCATTCTGAGTGCGACATTCCTTCGAATTAATTAACACTGTTCAGAGTAATTACATTAGTATGTTAAAGTCAATTTCGGGACACCTACAAGACTCGACTGGTACTTTTCGACGTTCGCAAGGTCCGATGGGTTCGAATCTGCATAGAAGACATAGCTTACATACAAGCGCGCACTTAATGTTTACATCGAACTAGTCAACAACAATAATAAAGGTGCAGGTCTATAAGTTAACTAAAGGTCATAAACACAAAAACAATTCATGCTTGCAAGTAATCAATATCATCGTCACCCATACAACGAAAATGCGTACAATGTGAGAAAAGCAATATTTATTAGAGTACATTGCAGTCGATGCGACCGATTTGAATGTTATACAGTTCTTCTGTTTCAGATAGATCTGCGCTGCAAGCGTCCTTTTTTCTAGCGTTGCATGGACGCATTGCATCAAGATATGCTTATAATATAGATAATAATAAATATTTTCATTTCATTTTACTATTGAACGTCAAATTTAAGCGAGTCGGATCATGGCAGGACGCACAGTTAGATACAAATCAATATTTTGTAATATACGTACTCCCGGAACCACCAGTAAGTGTATCAAGAGAATGGCTGCTAGTAAACATAAATTAAGTAATAAATGCATATATAATTAACCAATTTTACACATGTTTAGAAAATTATTGAGTCTATCAAGAAAACCTGGATTTGTAAATATTCTACACTAGGATTTATGCGAAACGGGTCCGTTGTGTGTCAGCTTTAGTCGCGGTTTTGCATCGATTACCTGAGCTCTTAGAGATATATCTTGAGACGACCTAGGTGCTGTCGATTAAATGATTCCGCGTTTTGATTTGTACGAGTAGAGGTTCTTCGAAAAAAAAGTCAGTCAATTAGAAACGAAGTAGGGCAAATTCGTGGCAAAAGAATTTGAACAAGAGGCATCATACGGACGCAAAGGTCGACATATCGGACAGTTTTAGAAATACTGCTGACACACAGCACGGTAATACATCTGCTCAAGCCGTCAAGCTTGAGCCGTCTGCAAAAACTGTTGGCTATTAGTATTTTCAACTGGTTTCCATAATACAGGTTCTACAAATGTGTTCACACTCGAATCAACAGTTGTACAAATAATATATCGTCTGCTTTCGAGGTATTTGTCTCGTTTTGATAAACAAGATAAGATATAATGATCAGGGATTTAATTTAGCTCGTTGAGTTTGATTGTAGCTTGTTGTATTGGCGCGAGGACTGGCCATCATAAACAGTCTGTTCACATTATTTTTTACTAATTATCGATAACTGCGTCTACTTACGGAGTTATTTAAATGAGTTAATAAAATTATACTATATGATCACCTTCTCTGAGTGGAGGTCCATGTAGGTTACTATTACTGTTTCTCCATTAGCCAACCGAGATATAAAATTGAATCAATTATTTTTACAAGATCCATTCGATTCTTTAGGCGTCTGCTTTTATTAAAATTCACACAGTACAAAATGGCGCGTAGTTGAATTATTTTTCTGAAAGCTGTCCGCAAAATAGACATGTAACCTGAGTGAGGTTCGTGAAGTTGTGAGGATGAACTTCAATAGAAAAACTCAGCTTCGCATAGATGCGCTGGAATTAGATTATGGAATGCGTTTAGTTCATGACTAGCGTAAATATTGAATTTGTAAATAGAAAAATGGCTACCATATCGACGATAACGATTACACACACGTACACGCATTGTCCGAATCGCGAACCTGCAAGATTTTCGTATTCCTTGTCTCAAAGATCAAGCTTTGTAATAATGTTGAACATCCAATGTTTCAACATGGTATACCATTAATAATGTAAAAAATAGTCACTATTTTATTTCAAGAGGTTTCACGAGTCTGTGATTTACCAGAAGTTTGAAAAGTTACCTCATATAGAGATTAGTGCTTTTCACCAGCTGTTCGAGCTATTCAAGCTGCGATCTTGCCGAGATGGGGCGCGAACCTCCGATAGCCATAAATTTGAATTTTAGGCATTGTGCGGAAATACAGCTCTGACCATCTACCGTCTACGACATCATCTGTGAGACGCGTTCTTCCCGGGGTTGCCGTTTGTAAGGGGGCATGTGAGCTGAGCATGGCTGCGGCCCGACCCACGAGCGTTGCCAGAAAGAACAATACGATGGTTCGAGACATGTCGGTTGTCCTGAGAATGGGTGTGTAAACAAAATTTAAAGACTCATAATAGTAAACTTCTATATCACTCAATCAATATTATTGGACATATTGTTTGAGAATTATCTAATTGAGGTCGATTAAGCGACGCGTTCTAGCCAACTTACTTTTTCCAATGGATGTCTCCAGTACACAGCAGGACAGCACCGATACACTCAGGCACACTTCAAAACTTGCTACAACTGTACTATCAAATAAAGCCTCATCACTTGATTTTTCTAAAAGACAACAAGTTTCCCATTAGCTAACATTGAGCTATTTATAGGGTTTTTCCGAGTTCAGAGGACTTTCGTACAAGTTCCTCCTGCCAGTTTGGTACGATCTGGCCCAACTCTTCCATGCAATGTTTGCTGGATACCCAGAGCAACCTGGAAGTGATGGTTATAGTCGCTAAAATAACTGCCACAGCGGAACTGAAGCTAGGAGACGTCGCCGAATCGCTTTAAACTCCCCGAATCCCGGATGTCAGAACGGCGCAGCTGTGGGGCCAGGTCGGGCAGAGGGTAACTTAAGCCCATAAAATCAACACAAAACAGAGAAAGTGATTACTGTGCTTTCGTATATACTCGTTCGCCTACTATTGCCAGTTGAGCTTCTATGAACCATTTCAAATGCCAGATGGAAAGCACGGCGCATCTGATAATCGCGCGGGGATAGACCGGGATCCGACAATACGTAACCAAATGCGAACACTGATGCCAGACTAAAATAATTTACCCATTTAAATGACGCATTGCAAGGAACTATGCCATCTATTCACAATGGTATTCTATTTCTGGGTGGTGACTTTTTGGACAGGAACTGAGGAAAAGCTAGCCAGTAGCAGCGTACGCCAACGGTAAGGCGATTGTAGATTATAAAAAAAATGGGGACAATTAAAAGCCAGTGCGGTTGACGTCACCTAAAAAGGTTTCCTCTGAAGTATAACTTTAATTTTAAACTTCGCACTGGCGACGCGGTCGGGTTACGGGGTGTTTAGTACGCGTTAGAATGAACAGCTAACAAAAGCGATGGACGTAGAATCATATTACAGAGCCGGAACCGCTACTGAGTTCCATATTCTATAAAAAGTATAGAATAGTCCCAATGAACACGTCCATGTTGTTATTGTTACTAATACTATTTTTACAATATTTGGATGTTGACATCACATTTTCTTTGAATATTTGTCAGAATCATTTTTTGGCTAGCTAGCATTTGAAATGATTGGAATTCGAAATTGTATACTAAGCACGACGTGGAGCAGAACTTCGAAATAAATAAAAACATGTGGGATCATTATTCATTTGATTCAACAATAAGATAGATAGCTTATAATTAGTGCAGCTCCTGTTTTGTACCGCTAACTGGGAAATAACTATGTTTATGTATGGTTTGCATCGATAGCTGTTACATAGACCGGTGAAAGTTCATATTAACTTTCTAACCGGATAACTGGCATATGCAACCCAAGTTACTACAAACCATTGAAATTATACGATATATCAATATTTCACAGTTTGCAAATGTGGAAGATATTTAAGAGGAATTTTATCGTTTTCAGCACTAGTGAAAATAGTTGAAATTAGTTAAACTAAGTATCCAATTTTTTCAAATCTAATATTA
>NW_019213618.1:6010-38448 GCF_002532875.2 Varroa jacobsoni
ATATAAACGTGCCGTTATTCATCAGTTCACAATTAAATACAGATTAAAGTAGAATAAATCGACTTTTACTGCTCTAACTTACGACAAAAGGTCTACTTTGACATTCATTATTTCGCGAGACCTGAGCTTTTACAGAGTGATACACTGGTTGAGTTATCATTATATTTGATTGAATAGAAATTTTGAATAGCGGAAGCTTTACCTTTCGCAGCGTAGTATTACGAGAAAAACAGTCCGGCTACAGCGAACGCTCACAAGTCTTTCGATCTTTGAAGGAGCTGCAACAATGGCGTATCTCTAAACGAGAGAGTATTTCACGCAATATACAGCAGGTCCAATATTCCCTTGTTACAGTATCAATCAAAGCAATTTATTCTTCGTGTCTGCATAGAAAAGTCTGTGGAGGCGAGGTATAGCGAAAACGTAAGGGGTATTTCTGCTTAAGTCAGTGGTCGCCGACAATGCACCAACTGTGTAGATATAATACGTACACCTTCGTCCCGTATTATATCTACAGAGTTCGTATTAAAATACAACGAAGATATACAACAAATTTCAGTCGACAGGAACAAAGACCTTGTGAATTTTTTTCCATGAGAATCATTACGCAGACGCAGCCTCAACGCGTCAATGTAGCCTCTACGCCAAGCAACGGCTAGTGGACTGGGGTATCGTAACGTTATTTACTGTTGACTTACCGCATGCTACGTTCACTTGCTATTCCCGGGTTGCGTTTTAGCTCTAATCATGGCCAGTATTTGTGGGTGCACCCACCTTAATTTCGCGCCTTCCGTGACTTAGGAATGAGTCAGGCGGGTTCATTACAATAATGAAGTATTTTGATGGTGCTTTTAAATTCATTACATCTCTATAGCGAGATTATGCCAATAGTCCTATTTAAAAAAAGAACAACCATTAGCTTCACGTCAGTGCTCCCTTGGTGTATAAGCATCTTCATGCAAAAACTCATAGGTTTCCTTTTAACGGGCCTGCTTGCATTCTTATACGCTGCATTACCAACACCGGTCTAGCGCAGAAGTAGTACAATAGTAGTATGTAGATGTAGGAGTTCTTCTCTTTGCATTTGCAGCCTTCTTCTGGGGACCACTTGATCAACGGCGACTAGTTTAGTAAAATAGGCCATTGTTATTATCTACTATGGAAACTGCCGAAAATAACGCTGTACAAGAGCGTACAACAGATATTTATGTACGGCTATAGTGTTGGCGTCAGTGTTGGTTGGGCCTGTGACGGGGCCTGCGAGTCAAGAGCAGACGCGTCAGGAACACCTGTTGCCATTTTCTGCGCCAACTATCAGGCCTATCTGTCGTCGATGGCCGCACGCTTTCAACTCGTCGTGCATTAAGGCGATCGTTTGAAGTTCCGTGGAGTCATCTGTGAATCTATGAGGATGATTTGTACATGTATACACACCTGTGGTTTAGTGGAGAGCAACGCTTCCAAGCCAATGACAGAATAAGCACGATAAATTATTAATTGACATCAACGGTTAATTTGGCCACTTACTGATGCACGTGTGCATGAAGATGTATCGATGATGATAACATTTTTTGGTATGTCTTGAAATTATTGTGCTATATAGTCAAGAGGTAAAAGTCTCAATCATATCAGTAGGGTCTGAGTTACGAAGGCTTCCGTAAATAACTTGATTTTTGAGAAAAAGTGTAATCAAAATTCAAAAGAAAAATTGTTTCTGGTAGTCTTTTTTTCAGATGGCGACATGATCGATGTAGCGTCTGTCACCGGGTTAAAATAAATATTACGGAATGCAGCCATCTAAATGCTCACATCATTTATACCCTTATATCTCGTCTTCATAATTATGCTAGTCCGTTACAAACCTTTCGTAAGGGCAGATCGCTCGTGGCCGTCACAATGGCTCTATTTCAAAGTTAGATTCGTCCATGTAGAAATATACCGGGTACGCTCATGCCCAGAATAGCTTTTAAAGTAACACCATTACTGCTTTGTGCCACTGTAGATTAAATTCCGTCTGCTAATGGTATTCAGATAAGGACAAGACATTCTAAATAATCGCTTCGTATCAATACTCGCATTGACCGTCTGTATAGAAACGGTAACAGCTTTATCATTATTATTCTATCTATCGGTAAATAAATGGATTCAAGTCGGAAGGTACAGACATGTAAACGCTATCTAATCAAGTGTCACTATGAGAGTGTAGAACTTTTCATGGATGACGACAAAAGTGTTGACATAAATACTTACGTTTTTATACTCAGACCCACTATTGCACTACCGAATTAATTCTAGGAAAGAAAAAAAAAAACGTACGAACGCACCATGTGTCGCCGTTCTTCATTTCGGTTGTCCTTCAGTAGCTTGCAAATATTAGGCAGTCTCAAAACAATGCACGTAGAAAAATACAGAATTAAAAACCTCAATGCCCATCAATAGATGAGAGATATTTTTCCACTAATTATTGTTTTAAATTTTCTATGTGAAATATTACTTTGTCGCTATATATAAAAGGCCGCTTTCGCCACGAAGGCTACGTCTGGTATTGAATTTAGAGCAGTTTTCGTAATAAATCTTTAGGTTTACTAGATAAACACGTTCCCACTGTTCCATCAAAAGGACTTTTGTACCTTTTTCATTAAGTTAGCCACTTGAGCGATAGACGATTTCATTTGCGAGACATTAATTATTTTATACGGTAAAGAAAAAGCTATTTTTAAACACTGAACAATATACGTTCCTGGCTCATGTACGAAGCAAACTGACCGTAGATTTCCATTATTTCACCACAGTATGAATACGATTTGGACGTGTGTTACTGTTATTGGATTTTATTGCTTCTAACGTTCTGCTAAATGGTAGTGGTTAAATATCTCGCTGAAAAATAGTCACCGATTACACACTATGGATCTTTATTATTATTTATTATGTGTAATCGTTATATATAACAAGGTCACGTGGAATCGGTTGCCAGAACAGGTCCAGGCTTCCAGGTCCATTCCGTTGTGGACACCTATGGTAGAAACTCGGGCCCAAACTGTGCGAATCGCGGCAACAAAGAGTCTCTAGTTGTTCTTTTTTTTTTTTTTTTTTTAATAGGCGTATGCACATCCATAAAGTTTCTTATTAGCTGCGGCATTTGCAAAATTTTACAGAAAGTAACTTTTCTGGGGTAGGTTTTCAGGTGTCTTCTAATCAATCGTCTCTGTTTATAATAAGACCCTCCGGTTTGACCTAGCTCTCGTAACATACACTGTATTATTTCAAACGGCAGTTACGTAATCATTAGATTCAGATGATAGACAGATTAATTAAATTTCATTCATTCACTTTTGTTTGTAGTAGTAGTAATGAAACACTTTATAAATACAAGTTTGCCCGACCACCTAAGGATAGCGCAAGGGGGACCACGAGCGGCATTATTTCTTACACGATTCCTCGTGCAACTGGAGCGCCGATATTTAACATCACGTTCGTAGAAGCCTGTTTTCCTTTTTTGCAAGACCTATGGTCTAAACGAATGGCACGAACTGATTTGTTCCTTTTTTTTTATCATTGTTGCTCATCACATCCGAAACAGACAGATCTCCTCAATCCTCACGAATCTGATTGCGTCGCTCCCACTTTCTAGGGATCATCTTGGGGACTTCCATCGCTGGGAGCTCGAAAGCAACAACGTAGGCCTCTCGACAGCAATGGCTAGTCAACTAGGATATATTGATTCAGTCCAATTATTCGAGGTTCTCCACTGTAGGATCTTCCCAAACTACGCGTATTCCATACGTTGCGATCGGAACTACTTTGAGATCGAACAAGTTTCGAGCGGTTACAAGCGACAAGGGATAGGACGACTTTATCACCCATATGGTCAACACTGTTTTCCTGCGTCTTTCTTTCGGTGGTGTGCGCAGTGAGGGTTCGGCTGCCCGCCGGTAAGAACAACTTCCCAATACGTTCACAGAGCAAAGAAGCAACTTGGCTGGATACAAGAAACTATTCAGTCTCGAAGTCAGCACAGCGGAGAGCAGTTTCTAGTAACTACTTTCTTTTCAGCCATGATGATGGTAGGATCGAGTTGCCCTGTTTCAAGGACCATTAACAGGCATCTCTCTATTTGACTGGAAGCATAGCCGTCTATTAAGTGCCGTCCAGCATGACGCTAGAACGACGGTGCATTTGAGATGCTTGTCGCAGTCATGGATAAACTAATGGCTCGACCAATCATGATTCATCTGCAAGTCGCCACGAACCAAGACATCCACATAACGACTCGTTAAGTATATAATGGGTAACGAGCTATACAGATGACGGCAACCATTAGAGGGACACACCCATATGAGGTTCATTAAAGGGGTGTCCTATTATTAGTTAACGAAGTAGATCAAAGTAAAGAGAAATGTGAAAGCATATTAATTATATAAGCTTAGGCCGTCTACATACATTGTTCGACTCAGACGATCACAAATGTTCAAATAGGAAAGCAATTTAGCATATATATATGCGTGAATATGACATTTGAAGAAAGGGCAAACTTTTATAACACGCATAACCGACCATTTAAAAGAGTGCGATAAAAATACTTAATCAGACCGAAAAAAGCGCACATTGGTTTTAGGAAATTGAATAAACTCAACAGCTAATTTAAGCTTTTGCTAATCGATTTCAAACAAGAAATCAAGACAGTAAGAGCAACGGGGCAAAGAGTGACGTTTCCGCCGTTCTTCTTGAAGCTACATTATCTTCATATACAATCCAATATTCGCGATCGCTGCACAATATACTAACGACGATCAAATTCCCCTACGTCAACCGTTCGAACTATGCCCTGTTCCTTTTATACAGAACACCAAATCAGTCTAGTTTCTATTTAGAAAATATGGCAGAAAATTAACAACTTATTGTATATAGAGACCTTCTGCGCATATTGAAGACACAAGGTTTTCATTCATTAGCTGTTCTGAATAGCTTGTAGTGCGGTACTAGTATTTGAAGAGGTTCTATTATCAGTACGTTACCTAAGAAAACGGCGCAGGTGACGTACTTGTCACGTTCGAATATGAGAAATAATTAATGAAAAACGGCTTTTCTTGATAAAATGTTATTTGTGAGGTAACAGCTTGCAGTATATCGTGTATGTGTGTATGTATCGTGTCTCAGCTTTCTGTCGTAGATTGTATCTCGTGTTTGCTGAATGCGTTCACAGTATATGCACAAGTATAAGTAAATGCGGCGGTCTCGCTTATCTCTTCAACTGTAAAAAGATCGGAAAAAATTGAAACCTATCCTAACGCGCGCCGAAGCTCTACGAGCTTTTACCATTCAAGACATTTTTCCACCTGCTACGGAATTTTTGGTTGATATCTTTGCCGCAAAACTGGAAACTCTTATTTCGGCTAAAAATTCACTTCTTGTCGCAGTGGAAACTGAATCAGTCTATCGAAAATTATTGTTAGGTATTGATGCAAGGTGCTGGCCATTTTGAACTGTTGCAGATCGGAAATCGAAAGCAATGACTAGCTGCTATATCGAACGCGAAGCTCGGTAAAATTAGATAGAAAATGGTCTCGATCCGTTAGAAGGATGGTTCCGATCAATCAGTGTTGCTGTTTCAAGCTTATAATCTTCAAGCTTATATAAATAATAATTAAACAAACACTGGTCAGTTGCTTTAATTAGGCATGTGCTTTAACGAGCTTCTTTTTTTTTTTTTTTTAGAAATAGCCCCAGACTGACTCACATCCACTTAGGACAGTTGAAAATAGGGTTCGTTAATTGACCTTTGGCCGAGCCTGCCCGAAGTATTATCTGGTGCATGCAAGCTTCGGTGCTGACGCAGAGGTCATAATGATCTTGGCATGTAAAAATGGGATAAATATTTACTTTTTGTTGAAGAGTCAAATTAACATTACTACCATAACCACACGTAGATGTAAGCTCAAGAAGAAAACCGCTACCGCGTATATTGATAAATATCCGCTGTCTGGGTAACGACTTGTACAGATAATCGATTTGTCATTGATAGTACAGATAGTTAAAACGTCCAATTTAGCCTCTTTATCCAGTGGTTGTGCGTAATCTTCTAGCTAAGAGGGCATACACAAACGAACATTTCTCTCTGTATTTTGCGTCATCTAGAAAATCATATCCTCTGATCTGACCCATTTCGAATCACTATGTCAAAACCTACGTTCGTATCCTGCAGAAATAGCGTTCGGCCATTTACCAAGCGCCTCTGACTTTTAAATTTTCACGAATAGATGAACAGTCAGCCGTACCGAGACGGATTTTTTCAGAGACGGAAACCTCGCTCTGACCGATCGCTCAGTAAACGCCATTAAGGCATGTTTAATTACTTTATTTTCTACGTCTGTAAGTTTGTTTCTGATGTGTGCTATGCCTCGCTGCTGAAATTATGAGGAAGCAAGATTTATATGTCTTTTTCTTTACAAATTAAATTTAGAATAAACTTGTTCTACAATTGTATCTCTGCTGCTTGCTCTACATTGACAAGTATTATCTAAACGATGATAACTTTTTGGAGGTTAATAAAACAAATGAAATCACCCGAACATAAAATGTCTATAATATTACCACTTCAACAGTTTCATAAAAATTTCTTACACTTTTCTGAATGTTTAACTATAAACTTAGAAGTTTTAAGTTTGGTTTAAATTCTGGTTTGAATCCAGAATGTTTATCGTCGGACGAATTGATATGGATGTCGGGTGGCAAATATATATATATATATATAGAGAGAGAGAGAGAGAGAGAAAGAATAAACGTTTATTTCTTTATGTTACAGTGTGTGCAGTCTTCTCTTATAATGTAAAATTATGTATTACTCAGTTCCTTCTTTTTTATGTTAAGAGCTCATAATTGATCGCACCCGCGAACCCTTTGTGCTTATAAGTAGAACTCTACGACCTGCCTGATTTACTGAATCACTGCCGACGATCCCACGCCGGCCAATCAGACAATATTGTTTAATGGCGCCGAAAAATGAATTGTGCATACTATAAAAAGCTATAGACCAAACCCAATTCCATAAAACAAGTGAGGGCATTTTTCGAAGAGTTCAACTCTACACTTCCGTAGAATTTATACACATAGCTGTTTTTCTAATTAATCCATAACTGCTACACTCTAAAACTATGTATTTTACTTTGTCAGACCTCACGTGGACCTCCTAAAGTTATCTAATTTTTCTCCTTTTTTAACTTGACCTAGTGGTCCAAGCACTGTATTAGATGCTATTCCACTTAAAACGATTCCGTGTATTGTTTAATAATTATGGTTAATTTCCCCAACCAAATAACATAACAAATTACATTTATCTCGTCTGCTTTTAAAAATCGATTTTTGAGCTGAGACGACATTGTCGTAGTTCGTAAGGACGAGGTGATGGCAGCCTTTTGTCAGTTACGACACAATTGCCTACTACGTATACCAGCTGATGCCTGCTTTTACACTAGCAAGCTTCTTCCTAGAAGAAATACCCACCATTGTCTGATCAGCGTAAATGAGGGAAGCCGAGCACTGAAACCGTAAGGAAATATCCATTGGCATTGTTGTCAGTTACTCGACGACCAAGAGCACTTCATCCGCAATGCTATTGCCAATACAGAGGGTTCGAGAGGAACCGCTCGATTATTGGATTAAGACACATTGCTAGGTATGGATTGATAGGGCTTAATATATAATAATTGAACGGGTTGTGGTCAGACGCGATTCTGCTTAAGGCTATCAGCGCATTTTCGTATGAAGTTAGTTTCGATGCTACATTTCTTATTGAAAAGGTTGTTAAATAGCAGTTTGTAAAAGTGACGCCGTTAGCCTCCTATAATTGATGCTATTTTTCGACACGATTCACACGTTTGTATAGGTAAAACAACGTTTCAGCTGGTCTATAATGATTTGCCTCTAGATTTAGACTAAAAGCATCATAGCACAACGGGTAACGCGTCTACTCGCTACACTTAGAAATACGTGCTGGTCTACGGGCGAATCCGACGTAAGCGTGCACGTCTTCTGGTCAAAATCAGCCGTAATGTCCAATGGCGTACGTATCGGACGTCACGTAAATGAAAAACCTAGTTTGGATCGAGAGAATGACATTTATTGTGTTTGATTGACAATGTTTGGAAATGAAATTAACTAGCGTACCTCTATAGAATTGTCGTGGTCATGAACAGTGCTACCCAATCATTTTGGAAATCTTATTAGATAATTAAACCCGAATTATATATACTACGGCAAAGTCTTATACAGTTCGGAAGGTAAGTGATAATTTTGCGGTGAAAAAACAGATTTTGGCGGTAGATCTACTGAATTGTTATTGTTCCGTTACTGGCCAATCGGTAGGCCGGGTTCTCCCCTAAAATGCCTCTGCAGCCCCAGGACATTGCTGTTCTTTCTGCTTTTGTACTGTTATTATTCTATTTCTCAACTTTCCTCTGGAAACATTCGACATATTAATAATCATTTTTACAAAAACACCATTCTGCCTCTCAATAGTGTATAAGCTCTTCAAAAATCTGGTTCTGCATTTAAAAAATTCAATATAAACTTCTCAGGGATTCTCTCTCAGTGATTTCTGCAACGCTCGCTCGAAACGGATTAAACATGTTTAATTGCCATTACGATATACGGGATCAGATGCAACTATTTATGGATATCTTCAGAAATAAACAAACGTTTATACAATATGCAGTAACTAATATTGTTTCATAGTCGCACTTTTAGACATACCTTTAAAGTACCTATGGATTGTTATCGTCCATTGGAAGCTTCTTTTGATTTGAAGGAAATTAATTAGCTAAGCGACAAAGAAAGCTACATATGTTGTTTTACATGTTATACAAACGTTCCTTGCTAGACTAGGCTTACAGCTTTTAAGGGTCAGTTCTAGATAGGCCATAGAAATGCAATGGGCGTGTTAAAAAGAAAAAGTAAAGCTTTCACAGAACCTTAATTTCTATTATAGTATAAATGTTAGTTAATAGAGACAAGAGTTAATATACCTTCACTACGCTAAGCATTACCATTATTAGAAAAATGAGACAGTCTCAATTTCCGATATTTATATCCCGATAAAGGGAACCCTTGAAAATATCAATCCACAAAGCTCTATCCGAATAATTTGCAGGAACTTAAACATCCTGTTTTTAAGCTTCTCACTGTCGATGATTTTCGATATTTCGTTGAAACACTCCCTAGTTTTGCCCCATCGTTTTGTGTTGTAATACTTTATCACGCACATATTTTATATACACTAACCCAGCAGGATAATTTCTACTTCCGGCATGATAATATTGACCTAATTCAAAGAGCGTTAGGCGGTAAAAAAAATTGGATATTCGTGAAACGCTAGATAGTTAGATGTATGAGGGGTATTTGAATACGACCACAACGATATAGGTTGAACGATACTTTTTATTTTATAGTGCTGTAACCATTTACGTCTTTGCCGCATCGCATTACCGGGTGCAAAATATGGCTCTAGCATTGTCGCCAATCAATAAACAAGAAGCCAATAATAAATAACCGGTTTTATAACTTAAGTTTAAGTTTACTTATACTTTGTTTTGTGCGAAGCATCTCGACTGCTGGAACAGTACTATAGGCTGCTTATGCCGGGGTTAATTATGTCTTAGCGTACATCGACGCCGAGTGAGGTTTCTTACGAACTCGTTTGCGTTCGCATAATCCACATGAAAGATATAGAGGCACAACATTAATCTAATCAGAGGCTCGTACGAACATAGTCAGAATCTTCCGAATTTCTCGCTCTCGCTTGTGAGCCCCCTAAAAACGTATTTGATACGCCCTTACCTAGAGAACGTCAAAGATCTTCTAGGGCCACTTCCTTCTGGCCGGTTTTTTTTTTTGCAAATTTACTTCTAACATCAACAAAGTAAGCCCTAAAACTATATCCGGATGATACGGCGAAACTCGACTCGGTATCAAACACAATTGTCCGTCATTTTATTGCCACGAAAATTATGGCTTATGTCACACAGCGCAGCAGTTTACTCATTCCCTTCGTCTTTATGCTGCTTAAAATTATGGTATCTATATATTACGAATTCACCTGCGCAAACGCCAGGATACAAAAGAAATGCCCTAAGGAGAAAGACTGTGCGAATACTGCGGATGTATAAATCTATGCCTTTCGCGTAAATACCTACCTTCAACAGCTTACTTTACCGAAATGAAATGATCCTGTTACCCTATTTGATGTAGTAAGCAGAATTGAACTGAATTCGATAACATCATGCCAGCCTGCTGCAGAGACTACCGCAAAAATATTTGCTCGCTATTCGAAAATAATTGAGAATAAGTAGCGAAATAAGAGGAACAGAGATAAGTGTTAATGCGCACCCGGGCTATAGCTTTCGGTACGCTAAATGGGACATCGATGAATCAAATTAGAGAAAATAAGCTCGCCGCAGACGCCTGACTGCGAAGCTTGAGAATCCTCACACGCGGCATGAGTAGTAGCTAAGGCAGATGAAATGAATACTCCCGTAAAAGTCCAGCTTACGCTGTAATTAATGTTCAGGCGGCAGCAATCAGGCCCGTGCCCTGCCCACAATGCCGCAGGAAACTTTTTGTTGTTGTTGTTGTGCTTAAATTAAGTAATGCGAATCATCGTTATCAAATCGTTTGATTCAATCCTTAAGCTACTTTCGTAGGTAGTCCCTTTTTACGTGCAAGTGAGTAAGCGTTTTGCACGTATGAGCCCTAGTTCCGATCAATTAAACCGAGCCCCGTAGAAAGTGGTTTATGCTATTGAAAGTGCGCGCATAATAGCGTATACTTACTTGAGCGATCTATGTGACTGAGACCGCACTGTCATACGCGTTCAGGACTCAGTTCGATAACGTATGTAACATGGATAGGCTTATATAAATCTTCAAATCAAAGATGTCCACAAAAAACAAAATCTTACAAGACCTACTGATATTCTTATTGGACAGCATATCCGCGCATGATCTGATCGATGCTTTTTAGTGTAGATACTTCTCTGATAACCTTGCCATGTGCATTGGCTAGGTAAAGGGCCATCTAGGCGTACCCCCTTTGTTGCCTCAGGAACGGATAGTCAAGCAGATAGCCGGAATTTAATAAATAGATACATTTACAAAACGTTAAAAAAACCGTCAGCAAGTAGAAGTTGATTATATTGATACTAATAAGTTGATACTTGCACCCACAATATGCAATGGGTATTAAGCATCGAAACTTCTGATTACTGATGTGTACAGTTGATAGCCTTAATACGGACTAACTTCGATAAGTTAATTTAAATTAAATCTATTGAATTGCGAATCCGGTAACTTTATATTGTATATTGTGTTCAGCAGAAATCTATACTAAGCGCTTGGCTCATTTTCAATGTAAGTGAAAACACGGAACTTCATTTCTTTTTGGTGAACTTTTACCTTTCCTCATTAATAGACAAATTCAGGACAAAGGATTTCTAGCTTCGGTGATTCGTGCAAGCGCTGCCACTGTCACTATAAATATTCCATTTTGATCTTGATACGAATACTAACTGAGACAGATCGTGTACAAAGGATTTACTTCTGCGCTGAGTACCAGATCACCCAGTCAGAATAAAAGCGTTGATGTCGTCGGCTAAGGCCAGACTGCGGCTTCTCATAAAATCTAAAAAAAAGAAGCAAGCACTTTAATGGATCCATTAAGCTGGAGATAAAATGAAATGGGATACTGATGCCCTACAGTGGGCAAGCTGCACGTCTTCTTGAAGTATATCCGTTAGCAGCGACAACATAATCAATTGGAGCAGTTGTATGGCAAAGAGCACTCAATATAGAGCTTATTTGTAGATCATTATTGAAAGGAGACCCGCAGCCCGAACCTGGTTCCGTTGTCGTTCGATGCTTCTGCCAGTGTGTCATACCTTTACGTCCGGCACTGCCATGAGGAAAGTCGCTGCCGGCACGAAGCAAAGTGTGTTTACGTCCATTTGGCAGTGAATCAGTTACCACCATTCCGTCTATCGATTAACAGCCTTTGATGCCGCTTTTTGGTCCCATAGACGCCGGTCGTGCTCGTTTACGGAAGATAAATCTAAACATTTTACATATAATAAATTAAGCAGAGATTTATCATTAATCAAAATCTATTTGAATACAGGCTTGACTTTTTCTTCTTGCCAGACCTGTAATGAATAGAGTTCTAGTCAAAAGTAGCGAGGCTGAGCCTTTTGCATTCAAGCCGATTGGTCCAAGGAAAACAGCGTTTAACAATATCATAACAACAAAATGAATGATCTACATTTTCTGTGTTGAATAGGCTCTTGAATAACGTACGCTCTGTGCTTGGCTCGCTGATAGCGACCGTTGGATAATCCGTTTACCTGGCAAATGATCGGGATTCATTAACGGTTTACTCAGTCAAGGGTACGAAATTTGTGAGGGAATTTTTGTGACACTGGAGCATTTAAGTAGCTAAACAAAGTAGACGGGCGCCTGGAATAAGACCATTTTTAAGCGAGACTGCAGCATAGCTTACACAACACCTAACACAAAATGCTATGTAGGAAAATGAGTAGAGGAGAGTAGACATCAGACATGATCGCAAACTATACAATTTACTCGTTTGCTTTATAAGATTATGAGTCACATTTTTTTTTCGTCGTTATGATTGTCATTCACTATGACATCAATACCCCTAGCGTTGTATGCTATCTCGAATGTAGCTCAACCTATCATACGCCTAACCTTCTAGCTGATATCTGTATTTACGAACGATATCAAGGGTGATGTAAATGAGCAATCTTGAAAAATCCTAAACGGTCGAGAAATTATTTAGTGGTATATTTACTGTGTCGCGGCATCGAGTAGCTCATGCAGATTATGAATCCTCCTCTCTATAATACCGCTGCTACCTATAATTATACTTGTAGAAGTATTAACAGAACCAGGGGTAGCAGTAAAAATAAGCCGTCGGCTTAAACAGAATAATTCCATTGGTGCTTTCGGCCTAAAGCAGTCCAGTATAAGCAGATCACCAATCCATTTCTAGCGACTTCGTTCCAGTAAACAGCGTTGCTGTTCCTCTGTTCGGCAGCTGGAAAACTACGTCGGAAGGATTCAGATGACAGGTATCCTTCGAGTCAGAACCAGGTTCGTCCAAGTTTCGTACCCAGATGGACGACGCCTTGCGAAAAGGTTGGCGACGTTTCTTGGGGTTAAATCAGTGGTCAGATCGATCGCCGTCGACGTACAGCAACCTCAATGGTCATTATTGACCATTATGTATAGCTTGAGTTGAGGTTGACCGTAAGTTATTTTAGGTAACCACAAGAACGTTTGTGACTGTTCTTAGTGTTAGTATTTTCGGATTTGCTAAGCCTTACTATGTCGTCTCATTTTGTATAAACGTTCTCTGTGATGTTTCTGCATGCAGTTCGTCAGAAGGTCCGCACTTGCTAAACACAAATAAATAAATTCACATTCATTCAGGACGGTTGTTGTTAGACTAAAATTATTGTTTTGAGTATTACGTTCGGTATTGCCGTCAAACCGATGGTTTCCACGGTGGTCCAATGATAATCCCCCAATTTGACTGTGCAGACGCGGTTCTATGCTTAAATAGACTTTAATAATATTACACATTCGACATTTGAAACGTCTGAAGCAGCCGATGACGACACATTTCTATATAATAAAAACATAAAATAGATTTTCTTAATTGTCGCTCTGGATCGTCTTGTTTCAATGTATATCAATACATTGCAATCACTCTGCATCACAGGCAGATGATCTACGTGATTAGTTAGTTCCACATTTTTCATCTGCCTTACCAGAATACTTCCTCTTCTTTGACAGCTTTTGGATTTGACTATTGAAGTTAGCTGCATGCTGAACGTATCTTAACATCTTCTGCCAAATCAAATCAGTCCTTGTCTATTTAGCGTCCGGCTGCCTACAACTTTGCCTCGTAGGCCTGAAAACTTCTTGCGGATAAGCCGAAAAAGTCAAACAGGATGTGTCTACACTCATTGCTATACTAGATCTGCTTCGTTTCTTTGGCGGTTACTCCAATGAAGCTATACCACAATCTCTTGAGGATTCTTTGATAGTATCCATGAAGTTGATGTCATTTTCGGCGGCATTCATATATTTGATGGCGATCTTTGATGGTTACCATGTGTTCGATGCTGACGTCCAATGGCGTCCATGTGTTCTATGTTAATCTTGGTAGCCATTTGCAGGAGTCAGCATATCTATGGAAGATAAACGCTCAGCAGACGAAATGGCACGGTTGTAGGTATTTATAAGTATTTATAAGAAAGCTTGCGTTGCAATAGATGGATGAATGAATAAACCAATATATGTATAGATAAGTCACAACAGACATTTGCTTCTCACTCACAACCAGGTTTGAAGTAGCTATATAGGAAAACGTCGGAATCCCTGATCCGGTTTTCTTTATAGTTAGTTTCGAAGTTGTGACCCTTTGGTGCATGACTTGTTGAAGAAGATGATGAATATAGATGAAAATGATCAGTTAAACGACGGAGTTTAGCTCCGCTTTAAGTAAGATCTATCTTTAAAAACGTTTGAAATAGATGATTTTGTATCTTTGGCATTAATTGACTTACAAAATGCACGTGTACGTACTGTTCCTGTGATATTTATGTGGCATCTCTCATTTACTCCTATTAATCTATGCATATGGGCTATATCTTTGTACTACAAAGGAGACATGGTCGCCCGGTGTTCTCGAGCTTCAGGTCTTCGAATTTTATAGCGAGAGCCTGCCCGGATTGCAATTATAACCGACTACACAACTCGTATAAAGGCTACAGCTTTAATGAAATAATATAATAATAATAATAATAATAGATGGACCGGCGCATGGACGGTGAAGTCGTTTGTCAGACAACGTTTTCCAAAAACGAAGGCACTAAAAATACTCTAGAGTCAGCTTTTTTGAGAGACATTCCGCGTTTTGGGACATTCCTCTATCTAAACCGAGCTTATTTATATAGAAATCTCTTCTTCGGTTCGTAGGGCCTTGTCACCGAACCTAGCGATAATCTAGCAGAAGATACATGGCTTTCTCGCTATCACCACACCTCGTAGTGTTGCCAGGCCTCATCCTATGTACCTGATGTTGCGTTGTCGGTTGATGAGAAAGTCCGCTTTGCTTTAGATTTGCTTGTGACAGGAAGAGCCACCGTATAGGCTAACTCCGTTGCGACATAACTATATATTTATATATACTTAGGTCGCAACGTATATACAATTTGGCATCCCGCTGTATTCATACGACAGTACCTCGCGTGCATTTTCCACCTTGACATACCTGTTTCCAAGAATTCCCTCAAGCATCCATACGTAATACAAATTCGTTGAAACCTTAAACGTAATTTCAGTGACGTAACGTAATTAACATTAGATGATCTAATGCTGCACGTTCATAAGACATGACAGAACAACACTGCGCAGACATATGTGAAAATTTACCACAAATAAGTTGAACTTGAGTCGTTCGTGCTTATATAGATGACCAACGCGCTGAAATTTCGTGCGAAACTCTTGTTTCTATTATCCTATAGGGCCTAAATGATGATTTCGTCTGTGAATAAAAAGCTCTGGGTTGTTCCAGTTCAGAGCGAGACCAGGTACTTGTTCTACCTCATATGGTGTACTCATTTCGATAACAAAAGTTCGAAGAAGGTACCACTGGTTTTTCTACACACAGGATATACTTCATACTAATGGTCCAATCTTCAGAAATCAGTCTCTTTGTTTCATGCTGTATGATGCTACATGTTTGCCCATACAATCTAAGGGAACAGCTACGAACGAGCTGATTTATTTCAACCATACAGTTATGCTAGTACACCGAAAGACAAACAGAAGACTTTACCTTGCATCATACCGGCTAGGGGAGCTTTCGTTGCCTTACATTTTCGACATAATTAGCATTTGTATAGTATATTCAGAAACGGTCTGTTCATATATTTCGTGTAAGTTCAATGAGGCGTGCAGTTGGATTAGTGATACGTATGCCTAAAGGGACCAGTTCCATTCGCAAAAATCAAAGTAATCTCTTCTTCGATGTCTATTGCTTATTGGGAACATACGTTAATTAATATAGAACTCATTAATATATATTTTAGACTATATTGCATCATTAGCTGATTACGTATATTTGATACCAGTGAAAGGGAGCATTACCATTTCCTATATTAGCTTGGATGGCAAAGTAGGCCGCACAAAAAACCTAAGCCTATCGCCTAATGCATGCGGGCTCTAGGGGCTTGTTTTAGTCCTCGGACTTCACAATCAGTCCTCAGGCGGTAGTCCGATTTCGCCGTATAGATTTAGTTGAACATCAGAGCCTATTTAGAGGCTTCCCGGTAGGGTGAGTTAAAGCCAATGTTTTTACCGCTAGAAACATTGGAGCTATGATCGACATTTGTTATTTTACGTGTGTCCTGCGTGCTGTCCTTTTGTAGAGCTCGTATAGGTACATGGTGTCCGATAGTGCTTCCTGTTTCACGGAAATCAATAGTAGGCAGCAAGAGTCATCTTTACGATCGAGCAGATATCTGTAATCCCGCTCTCTATTGTTCAAATTTTTACTTATATATAGTGTGAAAAACAGATTCTTTGATCTAAATATATAGATATTTCGTTGAATAACATTCATTCAGGATTTCTCATTGCGTATTTTCCAACGCTTCGCCTCTCTTTCTACCAACAGCGGCAAAAGCCGATTCATGGTTTTTATACGAACAAGACACTCGAATCTTAATCAATTAGGCTTTAATTCAAGCAATTTAAAATCGTACTTGTGATCAGCTGTGCTTCGCGGTTACGCAGGAGAGTTCAACCAAACCTAACCTAGGTTGTGCAGCAACCTTGGGTCGCTGCTGAGAGTACTGACAAATTCACGCTCAAAGCATTTCAAGTGTTTTTCTTGATTGTTGTGGTATATTCGAATGTAACGTAAGAAACTATACCCAAAAGTTAACTAACAACGCAAGTTTTTGTCTGCAGCGTCACGAGAATTTACGTTGAGCCTGCTTCTATGTCTAAGAGTCTTACTCAAGTCTAAGAGGAGTTACGATAATTTCTATGCTTCGCAACTGCTATTTTTCTTTGCCGTTACCTTCTCTTAGTTACACAGTAGAGCATGAGTATTATAAATTATACAATTACTACGTTAGGTCGAGTGTCTAATGGATAGTAGCAATAAATTATTGTGAAAATTTGTCTACCCCTTTACTTTAGGAAAACGGCATTCCTTATAGATAAGAATAGTTATATATGTGTAATGCGGGAAGCCCAGTTTGTTTCAACTGCTCGTACGGTATTTATGTATTACCATGTCCACAGACAGGCTTTAATCTGTTAAGGAGAACTTGCCTTTCACCTTTTTTTTACTGCCCCAATTCCAAGCTGGTCCGTCGGGTTATTTCTGTGACACAGGTGAAGGCGTCTTCGTCCCGACCTCGGCAGATTTTTAGAATCTTCAACGACAGTTGACTTGAATAGTTATAGTTGTTTTTTCTTTTTGGCTGGTTGTGGACCTGGTGTTTCTTGACGTCGGTTTTCGATAGGCTCACACACACACGATATCACAAGTGCGGCAAGGACATCAGAGGGAACAGGTAGTGTATATAAAGATGACTGGCCAGCAACTGAAAGATCGTAAGTTGACTGTGTGTGTGAACGAAGTAGGGAAGAACAAAGATCCCGCCCGTGACCTATTTTGTCCAGAGACAGGGCTTGCATGCATACTCGGGGCGACTCGCAAACATTTACAAACTGATTAATACTGAATCCATATATGTTAGGTGGCGAAACAATAGAAGACGAAGTTGCTGCGAAGCGATCGCCACGTAGAAACCAAGTAACGTATTAAATGAAGATTACATGGTTGCAGAATGCGCCTGTACGTAAGCCAGATTGCTCCATTGACACCTGGGGTGAATCATGTATATTTTAAGGTCCTGAAATTTTTCAGGAATTCTTTTATTATTTAAAGTGTGTATTTTTCTTATCAACAAAAGAAAAAAACAAATATACGAACTTACTATTTTCAGCGTCAACAAACCCTTCACAAAAAGCTATCACGCTTGATAGATGTCTCATCAAATAGGGATAGTGGGATCGCTTTTGCCTATCGAATTTAGAAACACGTTGCGATCTGGGTTCGAAGCCGGGCTAACATAGTTTGTTCTGTATTGCCAGCCGATAGAAGCGGTGCCTAATTAAGACAGTACCTGACTTCAGATTTGATTTTAAAGATACGGGTAGATTTCGGTGCGTTTATATTCTGAGAGTTTCACGGGTTGTTCCATTCTCTGTTTTCCATTGTGGTATCCCTTCAATTCTATCTAATCATTAGCTAATGGATCGTCTAACCTACTTCTATTCAAAACAACCGTTAATTTATTTAGCTAGGTAAACTAAAAATTGCTTTTGATATTGCAGGACAATGTTCTGTGTCTTGATGTTGTTAGCAGCTTCAAGATGGAACCAGGAAAGAAGGGATTCACGCGCACGATCCACTTCATCTTGAGATGTTTCGAGTTTTACGCCCGATGCTTCTGGCACTGCGATGAAGCGTCCTTGTTTAAAATCACTGATTCTGCCTATCACTAGACGAAAAACAAAACTCACATGAGGTAAAAACTCTCGATAGGTCGCAATCGAGGTCATCTAGCAGTATCCATATAATGCTTTGGTCGTCGTTGCGTCATCGCGAAAAAAAATTTCGTTATTTTTTTGGGATTGGCACAGAGAAAGGGTTTTATTCGAACTAATTAACGAAGGTTCCATTGTGCGGGCGCGGTCTGCCTTGAAAGTTTCTTGAAATCTTAATGAAGGCTACGATTCCGTTTAAAGGAGGCACCAGTTCGATGGGCGGACATTTACTCGTGCAATTTGGTAAGGCATATCTAGGTGGAGCTGCTGGTATATAGTAATCTTGGAGAAGCGGCCTCGTAAGCATACCTGACATATTTGGGTTTTACTCGTTAGAATCGGAAAAATAGGAAAGGGGTATACATTTTCATATTTTACTGAATATTATTTGACACACAAGATCATTCATCGTATAATTTCAATTAATATACAATATATTATGAGATAATACTGATTTAATTTCAGGAGACGTAACTCGTAACTGATATAATAATGAAGGAGAAAAGACGACTTAACGCACAAGTACATCTGGTGATAACGAAAGGTGCAGATATGAGCGTTCTAACTAAAATTTTTGCTTAAGACTTAAACTTAAAATTTAAAAAACCGCTATAATTGTTAATAACCGCTATAATAATTGTTTAGGCGATCTGGACCGAATCGCGCAGTGAGGTAGCGTTCATTAACATTGCGCACATATCTCTCACATTGAGTAGTTTGCGCTTCGTCCTATTCCGCACCCCTTCTGCTCAATACATGATAGCTACTAAAAGACATGGGTTCCCTATAAAGCCTTTTTTCGAAACGTATTTCATCGTTTCGGATCAAAAATGCGACATTTCTCGGTCTCCTAGTTTCGTCATGCCAGCTTTGATACAGAAGGCTGCTTCTACAAAGTGATTAAGCTGTTAAAACATCGGCTGGATGTAGGTTATTGATGTAAGAACTACTGAGCTGTTCGCTTGATCCGTTGATCGATGATCGAAGGCCATATAGAGAACTCTAGGATCGGTCGTTCTGGCCATGACCCACCTTTCTCTCCGCCGGATCCAAGAACTTGTAAGAATAATGATAATTACGAGCAGTGTAAACACGACAACTAAAATAGCCACGCACGCCCCCGATGGAATCAAGGGGAGTATTTCTAGCTCTTTGTTTCTGTGGTCCTACTGTTCCAGCAAGACAGATCCAACTACAGTATATTAAACGAACCGATGTCTGCTTTCTGCACACTCAGCACACTGACTGGCAATTGTCTAAGTGTCGAAAAGAAAGGTGTTTAAGGAGGCTTTAGTCGATCGAAAAAATAGGCTCCTCATGTCTGTAAACGTGAAAAGTTTGGCCATCTGATTTGTCGCCAGTGACCAATCTAAACGCGATCACGGAGTCGTCGGTGTACTACCATGCTGATGGGTTCGTTAGAGCTACAGCTAATCGATAGAAACCGTTAGGTATTAACACACTCTAAACATCGTTTCATTTACAGATTCAACAAGAGCTGACTTGAACGCTGAATAGGTGCTGAGCGAGTACGGCACGGTGACGGCGAAGCAATTTGTATACCCGGAGGAAGTAGACGTCCAAAGGGTGAAACGTCGCCGGATATTCGTTGGTCGCCGACGAACTTGAGTTCAGATCGTATTCGCCATGACGCTGTACGATGAGGTGTGTTTCCCCGTTGGCAAGACAGGAAATTGGCAAGACATCAATAAGTAGCAATGGAGGTAGCAGCCAGAGTAGGAACAGGTGAAGCCATACGGTCGCCGATAAGCAGGCCATGGAAACAGGTCAGGGCAACGGGTGGCTACCCTAATTAAGTTTCGCGATCGCCGTTCTGGACAATCCGATCCGAGCGCGAGTTCAATTTAAGATAGAGTTCTACCGCTAGATCTGAAAGATATGATATTGCGTTCGTAATTACTCTATCACAGAATCGTATATCGTATCGTGGAAATAAAATAATGTGGAGGCATTTCCTTGAATATTCGTTAAGTTTCCTTTGCGATTCAAATTAGTTATGCAGTGAAGTTAATAAAATTACTGATTACATGTATTGAGCCGGCGACCGATCATCGAATTTGTATGCTCTTGATGATTTGAATTTTTTTAATCGACTGATGAAACGGAATAGTAGGGTATTTATCTTTGACACTGGGTTACCTAACCTTTGACCCGAAAAAGCGCAAGTGAGCCGTGTGCTAAACGTAAATAAACACCGCATCCGATTATGCGTCATCTATCTTATCTTGGTAGATAGCTGATTTTTACTTCTAAATAACTAAATACTAACGAGCTTCCAAAGTCAGCTTGATTAGAATCACTTCCGCTGATACATGTAGAACGAAATCGCTCGCTCGGTATTTCAATTAGGTGTATCTCACACGCGAAATAAATGATATCTATTTTACCCGCTGCAAATCCTACCTAGATCTGGTGCTGTTCTACGAACATTGGGTTCCATCGTGCTACTGTCACACAATCCATTGGCATATCGAAACCTTCAGGCTATACTATACATTTTCGATACCATATATACCAGGCGGATTCTTGCATAATAAATACGAAAGGTCAGGGTTTCTCACTCAAGTAGTTTTCTATTTTTCTCTCGCTTAGCATTCTCGATTTCGCATTCACCAGCCCTTGATGGTATCCATTCAAGAAATCGCTCGGCTTCCTTATTTCCCTACCCTTTGCCGCCGTATGGAAAAGCTCTCGGAGTACTGTCAGCGACTGGCAACAACGTATGCTGTTTGTCTTGCCTGCGTTCCTATGACGACGTTTACTTCCATTGCCGCCACTTACTTCCGACTAAAACTCCAATGGCTGCTCACCCATACGGACCCATGCCGCGCCATCGCCCGTCGCTCCGAGTGCTTCTGCTGCTGTTATTGCAAATGCTCCTGACAAAAAAAAAAGTCCCATATGCAATTTCGCAGGCACATCCACTCCACCGTATTGGCAATTTGTGACGAATCTCAGGAGTGCTGTTGATTTTTCCGGAGTCATCCTAATTTATTGGCTTACCGCCAGATATCGGAAGCTTCCTCCCTCGATGATTGATATCCGCTTGCCAATCCCAGGCTTAGATCCTGACAATCTGTGCTGGGTTCATTTATTGAAACGAACTCGAAAATATTACAATTGCTGTAGATTGGCCTTGGATTTTGTCAGAATCTGTACACCTAGTTCCACCGATTGCGCTGCCCGCTGCGGCTGGAACAGACTGCACTTCCTTCAATGGTAATGACGACTTTTTTGTTTTTGACCATGTGGTTACTGGTCGATTTGATGAGTTGTCAACATAGAACACTCGCCGCTATCAATACGGACACTAAATATTAATGTAAATAGGTATTTGACTGTTTTCGTTCGATGCTGCCAAATCCGTAAAAATGTATACATAAATGCGTCATAAAAGACTTATAGAAATTGTGTGTCCGATGCACGTAATTCCTATGACTCATATGCACGTAACGGTGCTATAGGAGGCGTATTTACGTTGTCAATTTGCTGTTAGAGACGATTGCAGGCACACGACCTTGTCATTTATGGTGCAGGTTCAAACTATTTGTCAATCAGACGCCGTACATGCCCAGCGTACTTATACTATCATTATATTCATTACAAAAGTACAGGTTACTTCATTAAAACAACCTTAACCCCTCTTGAAACTCCCGAAATACATCGATGTGTGGGGTAACTACATGTTTCTTGGTACTGCAATAACTCTGAGATTTTTTTATCGCATAAAATACAGTTGTTGGCATGTATTGTGTATGAAATACGTGTAGCGAAACGTCACTAAATATATATATATATATATATATATATATATATGTCAAAAACGTTCTGACTTATAACAACTTTCTAATAATCAGTTGACTTATGACAGATTCTCTAAGTGGTTCCTTAAACGTGCGACTGACGCAATGCACATACATGTCTTTCCACTTGTAGATTCATTAGGTACCTTCTCGCAATTTTCGATTTAAAGTTATACTGCCAAAGTGGTTCAGTCAATGTTTTTGCTTGGTTATTAATAACTGTTAAGCCCTTTCATCAGTTTTTCTACAAATTTCAAGAGTGCCCACTGCGATGGAAAAAATTCAATCCGGAACCTGTGTTTTTTAATCTAAAATAAGCCTTCTCTCCTGAAATGCGTTTTCAGGTGTCCTAAACAAAACCATTTTAAGGTCTCTGACACGTGTTGATTTGGACCTGGCCCGTCAGAGTGAGATACGGCAAAAAACAGGTACATGAAGATACGACGTTTTCTCTGTTGAAACCGCAGCCTGTAACAATAAGTGTTCCTGTAAAACCTGTAGAATTCGACAACTGTGCAAACGTATATAAATCAAGGCCCATCGAAGACAATGAACGTTTTTTGAGTCCCTTCAGACCCTAATTAATCATCTGTGTGACCCGTCTGGTAAGCTCATGCCGCATTGTTTATTTCCAATGTACGCAAACTAGTTTTTTGCCGGATTTTCTATGAAAGTCTCAAACCAAGTCTTCCCATCAGCGTTCTTGCTTTATGCAAGCCATGATGATTAGCAAGACAAGCTAAGGCAACCTGAACAAAACCTAAAGTTAATTATGAACGGTTACTGCATCACAGAGTGAGTCCGGCCACGTACCTTTCCCTGGAGACACTCCCGACTAATTGACATATATAGCAGAAGTGACCGGTTGTCTGAAGTGTTGATTTGAGAGCGTACAAATACGAATGTTTTTTTTGAAAATCTAGTTGGTGCATGCTAGGATCCACTGGAGCAAGAACAGCGTTTCCATGAGACCTTCGTCGAAACTTTAAGCTTTGTGTTGCTTAGGCTTCTTTGGGCAGAACCATCTCTGACGCCTTGCGTGGCCTGAAATGACTGATGCTGTTAAAAATAGCAGGTATTGTTTCCTTTGCATCTTTTGAGAAGTACACATTTTAACACCGACATTTTCTGGGTGATCGAGCATAGACCAACGATGACTTGCTTCATTAAAAGACCCAATAGAAATTTCATCCTTGTAACCCAGCTAAAAGTCAACAAATTTAGTCATCTAGTAGCTGAGCGGTTCATGTAATATAGTGAAACTGCTATAGATTATTGCTGAACTACAAAATTATTGCGTTATAGCTATGAAATAGATCCCAAGCAGGTCTCAACCCATTTGAAATAGTATGCAATCCTGATTAAAGATCAGGATTCATCATGGGATCAGATGATCGAAGCTGCTGTCTTATAACTGTAATGTTAGTGATGTATTAAGATAGGTGGTCCACAAATGAAATAGAGTCTGGCAACTAGCTTTGGTATAATAACCATTTATATGATAGTTGCACTACTTTTTTTCTTCGAGCAGCTACTGCCTATCACTATTTCTTTGTCTTGGACGCTCACCCTTGTCGCAGGCCGAACCTCGAACTTCTACTGGCTTTGAAAGGATTTAACATAGTATAAGAGAACGACTGAAGATGGCCTCAGAAGATGCATTTAATTGATTGACTCGTAATTTTTTTCTTCTTTGTACTCTTCTTGTGGGCATTCTCGTACTAATCGGTGTTTAGAGTTAGTCAACTACTGAAGCGTAATTAAACAACCTGTGCCGTCCTAAATCATTTTAGTATATATCTAGTATTATGTAGTATAGATTAGACATAAAAATTTACTGAAACGTCACTTTATAAATGAAGATGTTTCAACCATAATTAAAGGGTCGTGAAGTGCCCTGAAATCAGCCTTGTCTAGAAACAGAAAGTTGACCGTTTATTTATGAACTTATAAATGATGGCGCTTCGGCGATTGTATGCGCGAAAAACAAATATTAGTGAACAGAGTTAGCTGGTTAGCGTACTGGTCCGTTTCGGCCACTTAAATAAGCCTATAATAAATAGGCTATTTGTCTAGAAGCTGAAGATATCTCTCTACCATGTTCTCCTAGCATGAAGTATCAGGCAAAATTGTCAGAGATTAAATTATTCAGGTCAAATTGTAATAGAAGGAGCTGCATCCTGTTGTTTTTCGTTCCGGTTATATGAAATGACTCAACACTGTCGATATAAATTGAATCATAGACCAAAAACAAATCTCAGAAACTGCTGAAATTTTCTATTTCTTTCACACGGTACTTTATTGTACAACGAGTCAGTCACAATTGAAGCCCTATGTGTTTGGTATGAGCAACACACATAAGGATGATCATATTGTGAGGAACGTTGACCCAAAAACTAAACTAGCCCAACCCGGGAAATGACTATTCATCTGATTATGCTATTTTGTAAGATAGTCTACGTCTATAATATTGCTCCCACTAAGTAGCTATCATTATCTGTATACGTTGCACGTGAGAACAGTTTTGTATTACTTTCATATGGTAGCATTGCTTACAAAGTTAAAAAACTTACTAAATCTAGAAAAGATGTTTGGTCCGTACGGCTTGTCGAAACTTGTGGTCTCTCGTTGTTTTGTTACTGTTTTCGTAAAATTCATATCCCCCGCCTCGTTAGCTAATGCATATGGACGAATCTACTGAAGAGGCAAACATTTCTCAGCGTTTTCCTTGTTTATTTCCGAAAAAATCATACATTTATATTATTTCTATAATAATTTATTCATGTCCTTCAGTTAATTTATTATTTAGTTGTTACGTGGGTAGAGTCGTATTATCATGTTATTATATAATCAGCGTACATATATATTAACTTGGTGTATATATTACAAAATTAGTGGCCGATAAATGTGGAATATAAGTATTTTATTCATACATAAATATCATTATAATTGTTGTATAAGCTAAGGCCCGCCACCTGTTGTTTATCGATTTCCCTAAAATACGCGACTGTTTTATTTGTTCAAGACTAAATAGGAGTTGACGAATGAGAGTGCACAGTCAATTGTAAACATTACTTTCGCTCTTAATTGACCCAACTCCTGAGCCTCCGAACGCCTCCCTCACGCTCTACTGGTTTATTTCTATTTAACCCAGAACATTAGCTTCCTTCTAATATATCACACCCTGTTAATTGAATCAATTAACTCTCTTCTTAAATACGTCTTTCATAGCAGCTTATTTCATGCAGATCTCACCACATGCTTCGACTGGTACGGCGGCCATCGGCCGCCATCGTGTTCTATATACAGTAAAGTGACTGTTGTGAATAGCCGTAATAGAAAATGTCTGCCATTGAGAAAAAACAAAGAGTTCTCACGTTGTTGCCTATTTTCGCTAAGGACTTGTACAATTCATTATACAAGCCCCTAGCGAAAGAGTTGAGAGAGAAGCTAAACTAAGATTAGTTATACGGACCCCGGGGTTATGCCGCCCGTAATCCCTGGCGGTGGAGGCCTCGCACCAATTTTTCCGCAATGGGTAAACAACAACAACAACAACAACAACAACAACAACAACAAACAGTATTAGGGGCTTAAGGACTACTTACTCCCTTCATTTCTATAGCGAATAAGTTCTATTACTTATGTATTTAATGAGATGAGCTTCGATTAAGTTTTTGTTTCTATCTCTCTGATAATTTCTTTTTTAGCGCTGATCCGCCTGGTCAACATCAGAATTCACAGCGGTATGAAGCGATCACAATTGGTGCTTCTTGTACGTTTTACATTCTTAGCTAATAAATTTATCTATATTTTTATGGTATTCGAACTGCATAACATATTTCACTGCCTGATCTATCAGCGACTTGTCAGGTATAACGAGATGCGAAATTAAGCGAGTCCTTCTGTTCCGGCTAGGATCTTTGACGTTTTGATTTGTTCATTTTTTAAGGTATAGGACCCTGTGTAATACCGGCAGTCGTGATATTTTTGTCATATAAATCTCGGTATATTTTAAATGCTAGAAATTTCGTATTTTCGCAAATTATCTACTTTCTAAAGTTTTAGAGGACAACAACTACCAGCCGAATTGCATTAAATGTAGAAAATAACCATTGAATTAAAGCTAGCCTATTGAGTGTGGGTCCCTCTTTGTAATTCTTGTGATGCCCCCATAGTTTTTATCGTCGATATTTGTTGTATTTACTAGAGGCGTACGTATCTCTCTGCTTTAAACAACATGGCATGGAACGTCTTGGTTCTCGTCTGCTCTGGTGCTTCTGAGCGACATAAATTTGAGTTCTACGATCACTGTTGTCCCAATGCTCACGCTCAGCAGTACGTTTGCCAACAGTATTCGTTAGCTTGTTTAGAGCCTTTGAGGTCCCCTATTTTAATGTCCCCTAGTTTAGAACTTTTAAGGACCTTTAAAGACCCTGTTCCTTGTTGCGTTGGAAATTTAGGTTGGCATGTGGCGACAATACATGAGTGACGAGTAGATAAATGGTGTATGTTAACATATCTATTTGTCTTTCAGTTCTGCCAACTTGCGTCCAGTATTTGTTATGAGATGGAACATTATTTTACAATGTACATTAAGTCAGCTGAATTACATACGGAAATGGTACTATGTACATTGTTATTAATGGTATTGCTACCACTTTAAGTACATAGGGTGTGCTGTACAGTTCAGATGTGTTGTTTCTTTTGAGGCATTTTGTATGACCCAAGTAAGCACGTTTATGCAATGCAATAACTTAAACAGCTATGATTGATCATCATATATGTAATTTCGAATAGTTCACTGCGCTTCGTCAAAAAAGGTCCAACCTCGTAACCTGTTGATATATAAAAGAATATGGTATATAGAAGATATAATTAAATAGGGCCTCGATAAACCAGTTTGGAATCTCCCATTGCTATAATGATGATCTGAGCCACCGGTCTCGATCGATTTGAATGGATCATGACTGAATTGGACTATTATTGCAGTTTTCTTTTTTACTCTCAGTCTGTGCACCACTAGTCGTTACCACAAGAGCCCATTGATGCTACATGTGGTAATTGCCCCCATCAATTTTGGAACGGCGCACCTTAGCTAGGTGAGGTATGAGTCATCTGTAATAATAGGGAAATAAAACGTTGCATCGTCTACACTTTCGTTGAAACTGAATTTGATCCCATTGTAAATCTAGCCTATACTACCTAAATCAAATCAATTTCATTCATTTGCCTATTGAAAGGCCATCGCGCTACATAGTTCTACTAATTTTAACAGCCTTAACAACTGAGATACACGGACGTTAGCAGGCGTATCTCATTAGAGGATCTTCCGGTTCCAAAAAGCTCGTCTCGGTGAATAGAAGCCCAACGGTTTCTGTACTTGGCCGATTCTATTTGTCAACTATTCGTCGACTGGGCTTGAGTTGTCACGTAAGGCGCTTCCTATTTGATTTACCTATGTTCACTGGTCCGACCCCTAAGGGGCAGCACCATTTCCCACTAGATTTAGTCGCAAAATTTACAGGGCTGTATGTGCATTACCAGTTTATCTTGTACTACTCGTCCACTTTAGCACGTGATTCTGTGCGCAGTGGCCCGCTGAGGCCGGAGCGTTATCCGGTTGCGTAAGTGTAGCTTTATTTTGCGAGATCGCTAGCCTGACACCGAACCGGGTTTATTCCCGATTGATGAGAGTTTTTCAAAAGGCGCAAATCTTTTTTAGGAATAAAGATGTCCTGCATTCTAGACACTGTATTCTCTCTACTATGAAAACAACTACGCAATAAGGCGTAGCTATAGATAAACGAGATATCTAGGACCTATCTAACAGTAACTGTAAGTTGTCGTAAGGATTAAGTTATTTGAAATCCCTATAATCACTTTTCACCATCATTACACATGAGCGAGTGGATGTGCGTTAGAGAAAAATTGCGTACGTGAGCTTCACCGAGTCAGACGACTCGCAGTTAACAGAAATCCTCAAGACTGAAATCTGTAGTAAACTGTACGGTTGTTTCTCATCTCTTAAATGTCCCTCTTATGATATATCGGATCTATAATTCAATTATTATTAGTTGAATGAGCATTATCAGTCGTGAAGAACACTGTTATCGGTATATTAATCAGATCGTGTCGTCACAAAGAGTTTTTGCCGAGGTATATATAGGTATAGTTATAATAATGTATGTTAATAGCTAGTAGCAATTATAACTGAAATCTGCCAGCAATAGTTAATAAACCATCATGATCATTTCATATCTACGGGGGTTTAGCAGTAAAAATCGGGGGTTGCAGCGAAGTTGACTACACACAGGCAGAATAGAATGGGCGTGTTGTGGTCTTATGGGCTTACACTGAAAAAAAGATCGGATGATGATAATGATCGGGCTATAGGTGTCTGGCTAGTTTCATTATTGTGGCTGTCAGCCGGCTTTTGAACTATCTCCCCATAGCGTCATGTCTTGACGGGCTACTTGCTATTTTTTTTATGGGCAATCAACTTCATCTAATAATCAAGATATACTAGCTGCACATTGGCAACAACATAAGTGGTCTATATCACCATTGGCCGTACAATTTATCAGCTCTGTTCCACGAGAATGGGTTTGCGGGCATCCGTATCTGTAATTTGTCGCGCACGAAGACGCTTGTGATATGTCAGTATGTTACAGCGAAGACTGTGATGATGTTCACCAGCGTACATTTGATAGTATTGGCTTTTTTTTTTGACTTTTTCGCTTACGAGACAAGAAAAGTCTTGTTTAAACTAGATCATGATTATTGTTTATGTTATTGTTAGTATTTATTCAAGTTATCAGCATAATTTTAGACGAACACCTTCACGCCCTATCTTTGAGTACGCTATACTTTTCTCAACCAACACAAAACACCATATCGATAGCAATGGTCTAATTGATCATTGGTTCTCAGTAGCAATAAAATTTATTTGGATATTAATCGGATTACAATTTCAAGCTATGGCCATTTACTGGCGTACTATAGATCTCTGTTAGTTCCTTTTTCACTTAACTTAATGTCGATGTATGTGATTGTTTGTATGCTGGTGTATATGATGATGATGCTTCTGATGTTCGTGTTTATGTTTATTACTGCTGGGGTGTGGGTGAAACCGGTTCTGCAGTAGCATCGGGGGCGGCGTAGTGGCTATCGAATAATGCTGCGCATACGGATTGTTGCCGATATCCTCCACTTGGTTTTGATGGTTCTGATTATTGTGACGATGGTAATACCGATTCTGATGATGATGGCTGTGATTCTGCTGCTGTGAGCTGACATGACGATGATCTTGCAGATGGGCGTGAAGCCGGCCAGCAGCAGGATCAGTCGTCATAGGCAAGTGTTGGGGCGGATACGGATGGTTAACACTGACGCTGGCAATATTACCAGATTTCGGATGATGAGGGCTTATTAATGAAATTAGTGGCGATTCTAACGGTACGATGGCCGTGGGCGGCAGCTGATGGAGTTGAGGAGGTCGGGTCGACGGTAGTGGATCGTGCTCACCGTGATTGTCCAGGGGGTGTACGAGAGCTGCCGTATTGGTGGCTGACCCTGTGGGACAGACCAGTGCTCGTCCTGGCGACGCGATCGCTCCCACAGCTGCCGCCGTGGACACGCCGTTCATGGCCGCCGCAACAGCAGCCATCGCCGACGTGGACGTAGCGGCATCTGACACCTCGCGATTTCGGGTGCCCGTCTTTGCGCTGGCTATCTCTCGCAACGTGGGTAGAACATATCTAATATCCTCGGTGTCGGTCGCATTCGTAAAGAAAAAGTAGACCGGGCGATCCGGCTCGAGCTGGGCGAACATTCTGCGCATATATTCGCGACAGGAGCGTACATCGCTGTTTACACCGTGAAAATCTTTGTAAATGTCGCTAAAGGGCATACCGTGTTTCACTTTCTCCTCCATGACATCCTTTTTGTTGAGCAACAGCAGTATATGCGATTCAGTAAACCAATTCGAACGAGCAATTAACTGAAATAGTTTCTGTGACTCGAGCATCTTCGCCTCGTTGTCATAATCGGATAACGACACCATAAAGATGACGCCGCCGACGTCCTCGAAACAATGAATCCACTTCTTCGTTTCCGATTTCTGCTCGCCGACATCGACGAAGCGCAAGGGGAACTCGTCATCAAGCATCATATTATATTCGCTGATATCTAAGATATGAAATAGAAAAAATAGAGTTATACTGAGGTGACCTTCGGGTGTCCGGAATATTTCACCACTTTCACCTCTGAAGTCTTGTTGAGACTACCACAAATATTAATGCGCACAACCACAAATGTACAGTATACAAGTGTTAGAGCTGGACGATATCGAGCTGACTCTATTTATAGACAATTCAACGCTGAAAAGGCATGGTAGAATAACAAAGTCCGTACATTTGGATGGTGTTTTGATACAAAGGTAATCCTCTTGGCTAGGCACGTAACCGGACGTTGTAATGCGGGTTATGTTCTTGACAAAGTGCTGGGCTCCTTCACCTAAGCCGTACTCGATACGGCGTTTGTAGCACTCCTTAATTCCGGGGTCGTCCCAGAGTCGGCGAAGCGCTTCTACCAGGTTCATCGGTAAGGCTGAAATAAATTACACACGAGTATTTTAGTGTCAAATAGAGCGCGTAGCCAACTTTGTTCAATTAAAAATCAACACTGCACCAGTCCCGAACTCATTTTGGAACAAGGATTTTTTGTCTTTCACATTGACTCCCTAAGCCGTTGGACACTGCTCCAGATGCATGGTTTTTTCATCACAGAATGCATTGTCTCTCCGCCAGGACTTTGGAAAGTGACCTCGTTGATCAATTCGCTATTACCGGCACGCTCGAACTCAATCCCCTGTTTGAAAATATATAACTTTAAACATTACTGACCCTCAGCAATGGACAGCGTTGTCTGCAAACCGTTTGCTGTGCTTAATTCATATTGGCATTGTCACAGTGTCATATGTGATAGCTTTAGGGGAAACATAATTGTTTGCTAATGTTTAGGACACGTCATGATCTAGGTTCGAACCTAGCGTATACACACTTCATTTCGTGCTGGAAGCCAGGTGTCTGATAGAGGGCCAAATGGCACTAACGGAATCTCGAAGTATTTAGTACGTCATATTATATATATATATAATATATAGTGCTATAGCTTCGTTCCTGGTTTCTCAACGCGGTCACCGCTTAGTAGCGAACATAGTTTACTGATTAACCGCTTTTGAAAAAGCTAAATTAATCTTCCTAATCTCTTTTCGGAACAGCATCTTAAGTAGGATCACTTATTTTCGATTTCAGTTTAATTCAAATGTATACGGTATAATTCGCCGTCGATGCAGACGAAACACTGAAGAGTAGCAGAAGCCTTTTGATCATGGAGTTTAGTAGGGATGCCGAATAAATTAAAATTATTCGAAGTGATTATCCCTGGGCTCCACTTTTCTAATGCTGCCATGCATTATGGGGTAAGCTTGCTGCATCTTTGGGGACCTTTTTACGTTTCCTGGTGGTATGATTTAGAGCGAGTGGATATTTAATACGCGTCTGTATTTAATACGCAACATTTTATGCCTCAGGTGGAAAGACGCTAATGCAGTGGCCAAGAACATGTTAGAGATCGCAAACATTTCAATATGAATACGTGTTTCAAGCTTAACTTGCGGTACTACTGCATCACCCCTAGCACAGTTAAGCATCGCCTTTGTGTGACTGGTCCCCAGCATGAAACGAAGCGCATCTATGCCGACTTTTAAATTTATGCCGTGTCTCTGAGTTCGACAGAACAAACACGTTAGCACTGCACCATTACGGGGACGAGCACTTTAATTTCTCGCAACGTAAAAAGCTTCTTCTAATCAGAACTGGATAAGTTCGATTTGAACACAATGCGATACCAA
>NW_019213618.1:38548-67660 GCF_002532875.2 Varroa jacobsoni
GAGGACGGCAGCACCTGCCATTGCGCATTAGGGATGTCGAAGTCGTTAAAGAGAAAGCTCAGTAAGAAGAACACATGCCAATCGAAGCTAAAAGTTCTCTTCTAGTGGTCATACTAAATCTGTCCTATTTGTTTGACCCAACAACGCTGGAATTATTTCTTGCATTTTTTTTCTTAGGGCGAAAGTTTGTGTACAAATGGGAATCTACAATAGCGCATCCGTCGAGAAATGTTCACGATTACCCTTCATGTATGTAAGGAAGCTATTAAAAATCAAGCATTCGTTTTGGGTTTATAAAGTGAATCCCGAGACGCTCGTCGGGGCTATATGAGATTTAGAACATTACAATAAATATTGCCGTTTAAATATGATCGTAATATTGTGCAGATTCGACAAATTGATCGAATCATTGACCGGGTATTTGTTATTATATGAAACCGATGCATCGAACATAGATGACCGTACGTGCATTTGCTTCGCCTGATGCCCTCTTGAGTTTTCACACGACTGTAGCAATTTCCAGGGGTATTTCCAGGGCGACCTGCTAACTAGCTAAAGCATATGGCGAGCAAGGCGCAGACTCTAGAAGGTAGCAGAAGATTTCGCCGCCTTTAACGACAGCTATCGATCTTAACCCAGCAATGATACTGAACTGCTGAAATGGTTCTTGTAGGAAATGGCGGCGCAAGCAACAACTAGGTGCTTTGACAATAACAACCCTGAGCCGACTGGACAACCGCAGAGTTAAAGCAAACTACCATGGAAAGAAGACAGCAGGTCGCGCAGTCCATTTAACACGATTTAAGACGGGCGATAGGGTCAGCACCAGCTGATGTGGAAACGATCCAGATAGGACAGCTGGGGCCGGAACGAAAAAAGCGATTCACAGAAGACACAAGTAACCTGAGCAACGCAAAAAAAATGAAGAGAAAAAGCCGAAAATAGAACAAGGTAGAGGGGGAGAAGCAGAAACCGAAGGGGATCTTTCGCTTTCATAACAAAAAGCAGCGAACGAACCACGAACAAAATAATTAAGAATGATAATTAACCCACTTCTGTTATCCCTCTTTCCAGGTTAAATCCTTTTCGTCCGTCCTTTTACTTTTCCCTTTCTCCTCTCCCGCTGATCTCCCTTGCGTTTTTTGGTAATCTCCTTTAATTTTCTTGACAACTTCTGTCTCATGTAGCTTTAGCGCTGCATCTCCCCCATCACTTTGCCCACAAGTACGTTTTGTTCACCAGGTCCTATTTGTCTGTCCTGATCATCCTTCGAGTAGAACCACCTATACAATTATATTCCGCAGTCATATCTATCCCAATTCTATAGCACGTCCCATTCAAAAACGAAATTCAGAAATGTCCCAGAAAAACGCGAGACAAGTGGTAATGTTGCCATTTAGAGAGTGGTGGCTACATTTGAAGACGGAGGCATATTCGTCGATAGTGGGATAATTTCAGCGGTTTGGAGGCTCGTAGTAGACACCACAGGAATTGCTTCTGTCAATAGGTCACTACGACAGCTCCAATCAACCGTGGGCCCTACTACAGTGTGTACTTTTGTGCCTATATCTAGGAAAGCCTATCCCGATGAGAACAAAGGCAAAGCAAGATACATTGTGTACACTAAATCGTCGAAGACCTATTTTTGTCACTAGGCCAGGTCCACAAGGATCCGGCGTTTGGTTGAATTCGTCTTATGCTTCAGCTTAATCGGAGGACAGATCATGTGCGCAGTCCTTGCAGGCACGATATGTGAAAAATCGCTGAACAGGTATGTCATATAAGAAATATATGTACATGGTCATCATCGTTATCTGGCGGATGAAACTGGCGTATAAAGAAACGATGTGAGTGAGATGGACCAGGCCAGCGTTAGTGATAGCGCTCGTTCGATGAACCGATATTGGTAAAACATTAGGTACCGTCTTGCATACCGGTGCTGATGTCCGAGGCCCGCACCGACGAAACAACCATCGCACACTCGACCGTCGCTGGATTTCTGTATGGAATGCCGAGTAGGTCCATTGCTCGAACTATAGTTTGCATCGCATGAACGAGATCAATAAAAACTGGGCAAACATGTTCACCGAGATCTTTTTCGTAGCCTGTTGTACCGATAATCCGCATCTGTTTCATAAATGTCGTCTTACCCACGTCATTGGGACCCAGCAGCAGGAACTTCGTCTCCCTTAGAAAAGACAGTAAGAAAAAGGAAAAACAAAGGAAAATTGGTTAGAACATTTATTTGTCGCTCGAAAGTATATTGTTTATGTCGTATCTGATTTTTATTGCGGAATCTAGGTATCTTGATTTTTGACTGAGCACCGAGCAGCTGTGGGTCTTACTGGATGTATTTATTAAGGGGAAATGTTTCGGGCTTAAAGCCACACGATATATTTGCTTTTCTAGTAAACCAATATCAGTAACTAATATGGAGTCCATTAGACTATGAGAAAGTTTGGATTGCGAAGAACTTTCACCTGCTGCTATTGCAAATATTATTGATTGCAAACTATGTTATACAATACATACAACTCATAGTATTATTACAGTTCATTTTTGTGCATAAACGTTAGTTACGAGTTCGGCTTAAGCTGTTATTACTGTATAAATAAGATAAAGTATTACACCTATTGCACTCGTGAGTGTACAATGCGTTCAAGTAAAAAAAAACTTTGAAAATAATTATAATAGCAAACAAATAAGTGGAAAACACATAAAAATGCTGTTTACTGAGATTTTTTTAGATTTAATTAATTATGTTATGTGTTCATTCGAATCAAGTTCAACTGTCAGAAGTAACAGAAGAAAGCCCAGTACCATCAGCGAAGTTACTCAGTCCTAGTTGAAGCTGTAGTTTTCTTTAAAACTTAACCATCTGATTATCACCTATTATAATATTTTGTACGAACAATGATTGACAGTTAAGGAATACATCTTCCGTATATTCCCTTTATGCTTGATACAATTACAGCAGAACCTATACCAATAGATAAACACAACTTGCCTGAGTAACATCTAATGCTACTGTATGGCGTTGCTGACTTTGACATGGTCTTTAACCCCGCAATTCTGCACATAAAAGCGAAATCGTTCTAGCATGCCGCCATGAATACCTTTACAGCCCATCTTATCTAGCAATAAACCTTTGCTAAAAAATATACTGTGTAAGAAGTACTTTTCGGATCAAAACATATCCAATGGAAATATGGACATGAATCAACCTATAGTACCCAATCCCGATACGTCTTTCACTATATGTAAAGGTAGAAGAATGCACTGGATTTAGCATATTATTATTTTTTCAATATTCTATATACGTAGTTCACTACATTTTAGCAGAATGGCGCAGGTAAGAAAATATTATGTTACAGGCCCCTAATCGGCTATATTGGTTTTCAATCATTTTTATCAACCAGAATTACAATACTTTATTGAAACAGCTCCGGTACAATACCGTTTTTAGTACCCCGGCTGATTAATCCGGAGGCTCTCTCTCACCCTGTAGCTTTAGAAGACGAGTATCGGGAGTGGATCGAAATGAAGTGTAATAAAAGGATCGAAAATTTGTAAATTAGCGGCTTCAGCGAAGCTAAGCCTAAACCGTCTAGACTGAAGCCTACGCTGAAGGCTCACGTCAAATAGGCCTTATCCTAGCGGTGCTCGTATGTAATTGTTCTACTCAAACCCTCTTATATAAGATTCTCTGTAATATAGATTTAGAAGACTCAGCTAGAAAAGAAACAAAATGTGTCATTTGTATAAAAAAATAGAAAAAAAAGGACTATAGTTAACCTCTGGAAAAGCTTATGATAAACTTAAAGCTAAAGATAAAAGATAGATGAACACATTAAAAATACAAATTAAAAATCACAATCTCAGAGAAAACAAAGGCCAAACGCAGATAATTTGGAGCCTTGAGTCTTTACGCAAAGGATATATGAACGGTAGTATAGATTTTTTCTTATCTCTCCGAGAATAAGCAGTGTGATCGGAATGGAACCGTGAGTAAAAATTCGTATGCGCTATAGATGTTCTCAATGTTCGAGGCAGTTTCCGTGTATACCGTCTCTTAAACAATTTTTTTTTTCTTTTAAATAACTTTTTTTTCTATCTTCTATGAGAGAATCAATAGGGAGACAAGCTCTCTACTGAAGAACAGGACGGCAACGTCGTGCCGTCGGGATGTCATCGGCATTCTTAAGAGTATGTTTCAGCATTGCCTCAGCATGGCGCTTAGTCTTCAGATCCGGATCTTAAACTGCTTTCTAATGGTGTTCTTCTAGTGAAGCGCTTCTTAATTCGTTGTCTGTTACCCAACATTTGATCTTCCTAATAGTCGACACTGTATTACACCCTGGCTTTCAACCTCTGGCTGACAACTGTCGCACAATCTGCGTGATGCCCTTACTTTAGACTTCTTAGGTTATGGGCAGTCTTCCAGTTGCTGAAAGCGTCGTGCTAAAGAAAGGCGACCGTGACTAGCATTGCGGATACATTACCGTTCACTTTGGCTTTCCCATAGTCTTTATTTGCCTAGAGGTTCCGTCCGACGTGCAAATGCAGACGCAACCAAATGACCCGCAATAAAGTACACAGACCCACATAGTCATAGCGCCAGGTTCAATATCGAACGTCTGAACGCGCTTAGCCTGGACTAGTGAGTGTCGACCCAGAGACCCACGACGTTATTTTTTAGGCAGCCTGCACAATGGTCTGGCTTTAACTATTGCATTCGACAATGATACGCTCTATAGACGGTAAACAACAGAGAGATTATGGAACAAATGTTTAATTAAGTGTTGTCTTCAAATATCCTAGACGCGTAATCTCATAATAACAAAGTTTGTGCCTATGATGTTCGACTCCCTGACTAAGCCCCTTCCTTTTCGCAGGGCTTCAGTCCCGAAGCGCTGGACTAACTGTTCTAATATTTCAATGACAACAGCAACATTGAGAAGAACTGCATAGATGGCTAAACGATAATTAAATCGCGCTACGAAATGACTTAATTTTAAAGCTTCTCTAAACAACGGTAAGCGTTTACGGAAATCAATATACGCGTACTTCGACCACAGTAATGTCGGCGACCGAAGCTTGAATAGGAGCTGCGTAGTATCTGTAATGTATATTACATATAAGCTAATAATACATATATTTATTGATGGAGCAATTCTAAGGAATGGAAGTAATCAACCGCGATAATAGATAAAGAACTATGCTTCTTAAGAGATAACGTTTTTAAGAGCGATCTTAAGGGATGGAGTTTACTTAGACTGGATAAAGGTTTATTTGTAAGAAAAACAGTGCAGGGATAGGATTTGATACCAGTTTAATAGCTGTTCTGATTATATTTTCAACCATAAATAACACAAGTTAGTTATTTAAGGAAATAAGCTCGACCAGGTAACATGAACAAAACAATCACGTGTGTTGTCTATGACCAAAAATTACCACTAATCACCCGGGTACACGTCAATTTTCTTGGATGTATCTCTGTCACCGTCGTAGGGTCCGTTGCTGTTGGCGCTGTAAATAGAATTGTCTGGAATAGTAATCGGATGGGACAGGCCTCTTGTTCTAAAGGATCCGACTGTGTATGCATATATGTATACATGCTTAAAGTAAAATAGTTTAAACTTACTAAGCGTCGGCATCAGAGCGGGCTTTTTTGAATTCAAGGAACGAATGGGGATTTAATCCTGTTGCCCTGTGTATCACTTTTGGTATTAACAAAAAATAACACATCTTTCTTAAAGCAACGCGGTGTTTCTTGTACGGTAGTTTATGTAGTTATTGAATAGGAAAGTCCAAGGTATAATTGTTAAAGATCAAATTTTATATAGGTCCCGATCGTACAGATTGGGTTGTTTTACTAAAATTTGGTTTCTTGCTAAGCGAAAATATTTGGATATTTGTTAACGGAGCCTCCGTTACAAAATAATGGATCGCGTACATCGCCAGGCCATACATACGCTTGCATCGCCTTCGTTTGCAGATATAGTTTCGCGACTAGCTCTATTCAGCTCATTAGCTTAGTATGGGAAAAATATGAATATCAGTTTAGTTATAATATAACTAGAGATAAAATAAAACGCGTCAAGTAAAAGCTTTGACCAATCGGGTAAGGCTTACAAAAATGTAATTTCGATACAAGCCTGAGTAAACAAATGTTTACATTTGGATAGATCTATACGCAAATAGACATTCGATAATGTCCATCTATAAGGCCTACTCATACTGAGCCTATAGATAATCTCTATGCTAGCCAAACAACATCCACTTGTCGAAAGCAATACTGTAATCTGGGCTAAATTAAAAAAAAAATAATGAAAGGATATACTGACGTAACCAAGGGCAACTACTCCATCATTAAGGCAACGGACATTGCCATATGGACAATCCACGTGATCGACTTGTCTCTGCATGCTAGTACGTTGCCATTCAAACAATACTTCGCTTCCAGTTCAAGTTGTCGAAACGTAAATACTATAAAAACGTTTCTAATGCAGCCTTTTGCTACGGCATTATGCATCGTTCTGCCGCATACCGAAGTGATTACATACAATGTTTGTAGGCATTGACAAAAAGAATGATCACAAGAATAATGTTTATTTATTATAGTTAAAAAATTGTAAGTAAAAGTTATAAGTAACTGCTAGTAAGATAGGGTTAGCAAAGAGATAATTCAATGTAAGTCTGCCAATAAAGATGATCCTATCCGTTCGACCGTCGAACACTGTTATAGATTTTGATACATTTCTTTCATTTGATATTCGATAGAATATTATACATTTTACGACAATATAATGGAGGTTAGTGTGACTATTGACCATAGTTGCATTTAATTGAAAAAAAAAACAGTTATGGTGCTATCGTGATTGATAAGTCTGATCAGCTAATGGTGCACAATGTAGTTAATCCTAAAAACTCGAGTAGGCACAAAACTAGTTCGGAAATGAGCGGTCACTTCCGAGTTGAAGTTCCATAAAGTCAGGCTTCTAGATCTGCATACTAAAAGTTAAGCTAAATCGAAATCAGCGTTTACATTTGCGAATTACCCCAGACCAGGTCGGCGGGCTCTGTATATTACTGGAGCTTTGCTGAGTAGAAATAAGACATCTATAGTAAAAGGTGGTGACAAAAAAAGATATTTTGTCACAAGCTACCTCCACAATATATTTAGCATAGTACGAATCAACGTTTCAGTCCTAGTGATTGCATCAACCGGCCTACTCTAGAATATATGCTGAGAAATCGCATCGTGACCAGCAAGTATTCAGTAGTTAAGGGCGGATTCTGTTGAGTTTATTATTGTCTTACACAAATTGACGTCCAATACTAAAAGTTATCGCTTGCAACGGTTAGACGAAATAGTGACAATATTTCGTTTGGCCTTAAACGATTAGTAGAAGCCTGATTTAAGCAGTTGCCTGTTATCATTTGCCCAATTTTGCCCGGTAGACTTCTACGTACACAGTGACGCATTCAAGGTAACAGGCGATGCATGTGGCGTCGTACGTCAGGCGGTATGTGCCCATATGTAATATTGAATAAGTTAGCTCCGTTGATGGAATGGCACGGGTTAGTTGTTCATCTTTTAGCTACCGGCGTAACTGTCGCAGAAAACGTTTGCTTGAAGACATTTGGACCCGAAAATATTTGTGGCTTCACAAGTTAAACTCTATAGTGTGGAGTAGCAACCGTGTTGAGGATGTTAATTTCGCTGAATAGACTTATCAGAGTAGACACGATTTCTGAAAAACGCCGGAAACCCTCGGAAGTCGAACCCAAACTTAAAGACGTGTCCCTTTTTTAAAACAGCGAGTTCGGACAAAAACTTTCAACTCGCGCTAGATTACCTTCAGGAAGCTTACAGAAGGGTTAGACCTCGCACCCGAGGAAATGAGAAAGCCTACAACATAAAATGTGCAGAAAGATCTCAATTTGTAGAAATGCAGACCATTCAAGAACGGCCTCAGGGGGACCTTCGCGCACAAAAAGAGAAGCCTCAACCCAGGTATTCACTAACTTTAGCCCCTTGTGACCTTTGCTATTGTCAAAACGAAAAAAAAAACACCAAAAAGCAAAAAAAAAGAGATAGTTGCGAATATTCAAGAAAAAAAAAGACAAAAATAACATCTGTTTTTAGAACTAAATGACCGAAGTTTTGCAAAAACTACAAAAGAACAGGTGGGACACTCGCATTGAATTTGGCGGGGATTACTTTACAGAACAATTGGGATCGATTGAGGCATGTAGCAACTTAGATTGCCCTACAAAAGTGGAAGAGAGATTCGAAAAATTAGAAATAGTGTAGCCTCTAAGACCAATTATAGCTTAAGCACTTCGGGGATAAAGATTTCGACTTGGATGACAAAAAACGCTCCAAACGATCTGAAGAAGCAAATCCTATCAAATGAAAATGCCTCCCAGCCAATTTTAGAACCCGATACACGTTTATGGGAATCAGCCGGCCAAATGTTTGCGGGTGCGAAAACAAAAAAAAAATAAGTTATCGCCAGAGACAAACACGGTTACTCTGTGATAATCTCAATGCAGAAAAGGCCGCTAAGCTGTAGACAAGCATCAAAGCTGGCACTGAAGGTGGCCGCTAATGGCCGAACGGTAATGCTGGTCATTTGGTGGGATTTAACTATGAGTTATTTAAATATAGTGTAAGTGTCGATGCGACCTGCTTATTTACTATCTACTTGTACGGCAATAAACCTGACCCTTATCTAGAATATATTCCGGTACTCGTAACACGTTGCAGCTATTACTGTTTACAATAGCTTTTTGACAGAATTCGTATTCAGCGCATGATCTTCGCACGGATGACTCGGGTCATTGATCATCTTTATGTTATGTGTTATACATTACCTTGAGTTGCTGATAATGCGTGACTTTATGAAATTTTATCGGACCTTTCCTAAAGTGCGTTTTCGAGTTACGCTACCGGCAAATGATCCTCAGTACGAATCTCGATAAGAACCTCTTTACTTAGACGATATATGGAATTTGCTGCCGATCAGAAAAAATGGTTGGTAACGCTAGTCAGCGTAAAACATAACTTTTACAAATCCTAGAAATATTTGCAATTTGCATATATTGCAATATTTACAAAGATATCCACTTTTGATAGTAATTTGGAATTACGCATGATAGAAATAAAATCGCTGGGATCGAGGCCATGGGTCACTGTTGAATCTCGCCATTGGATTTCTACGGCTATAGAGCGTTGAGCTTGAAATCTTGATGAATAAATAAAAAGTTTTTAGATAGATCTTTATTTTTAGAAAGAACAATGTGTTACTTTATATGTCTTATAAACGTATATGTCTCTACTATTATAGTTGTCCCTATGGATACAATTTTGGCAAAGATGACACCCCTGAATACCCTTTGAGGGACTTCTTACAGCCACATTTAAGTTTGCAAAACAGTCGTTCGTCGCAGAGAGCACCTACGAAATTATTAATTTACGATTGTAATACGAGCTCTAATAGTTTTGTATAAATTACCTCTTCACGAACTTGATGCCCTGTTCCTCTTAATTCCTTTTTGGGCAAAGAAACACTACTAAGTAGATTTTTCATGCCTCTGCTATAGCGCCATTTCCACAAGCGGCGAAAAATAAAATAACTTACTTGCTTAAGTCGGTCTTCTCACGCGTGAGCTGCTTTTCGATTTCATCATTGACTTTGCGCTGTAATTTAGCCTCTTGATTGAGGCAGCACGCGATCTCCATGGTGGCCGTCACTTCGCTCCGACGACGCTGGCCGCAGGCCGTTTTGGCCACAGGCCAACGGACGAAGCGCAGAGTACAGGTCTCCAGACCCCGATCTTGCGACGCTGCAGCAGAAAAATGAAAGTAACAATATTGACATTTAGTTAAAAATCTATTTTTCCCGTAACGGTTTTTGCCTACTAACTTCGAGTGGTGGTTCGAGTTTTACGTCCGGTACCGCCATTGGGCATTCCGTCAGACAGACGGCTGGCTCCCAGTCATTATCATCAGAAGCCGTGTGTCCACGCTCAGATTCGAACCAAGCCATTACATGTGCCGCAAGCAAGCTTTACTACACTATTCACTACGTAATCTTGCGTAGTAGACCTAGGCACATATAAAGTGATTTAGATTTCAAGTAATTTTCCAAGCATTACAGTTAGTCCCGGCGGAGGATGGCGGTTACCGGGTAGTTGCTCTTTTTCCCGGAAATCTCAACAACAGTGAAGATGATTGCCCCTTGAGCCTAATGGTAGTCTAGTTCCTTACCTGGGCCATTTGGGAAAATGTGCCAGGGCGAACCAAGTAGTTCGTAAATGGAATCTTTCAGACATTTTAAAAAATCAAAGGTGTGTAGGCGGACGTACACAGCTCGTTTTATGCTTGGAGCCAGCTATCCAACGGAATGCTTAACTACAGGGAATTCTGAACGTAAGATTTGAAACATTTGTAGATTAAGAACTTAGAAAGTGCGTTAAAACGAGTACATACGTATGCTACGCCGTATTTTGAATAACTTATTATACTTAACTTATTAATAATTACCGTACAATGGACTGAAGGATCAAATAGGTGTGCCCTGTGACCAAGCTATTTTTTTGTTGCATTCATTTATATTTCTTCCCTCTATGACTTATACAGACGTGGCACGAGCTCCATGTGGGTAGTTTTTTTGTTAGGTCAGATTTGCTTTTTTAGCTTTAAGTTAAATGGCTCTTAGCGAAGAGAATGATCAATTTGCCACGCCAAAGAGGAACTGGCATTCTAAAGGTAAAGGTTATATAAAGATACTGCGGGTATATGGATTTCTCTTTTAACATATGCGAAATAGAATGTATTTATAAATGTGAGAAAAATTATTGTAAATGTTAGCCTTTCGTTGGAGGAGCGGGTTATCAAACCAAAGCCATATATGTAATTTATTTAAATGCAGTCCATTGAAAACACATGTTAAGATGTATGGATTCTCAAGGTGAGAGCTGACTAACGCTTAGAGATATCGGGGCAAAAAACAGGTAAGAGTTGTAAAAATATTCGTTAAGCTTCCAGGTAGAATGTAACTATACAAGCGACACCAGTACACGGTACCGGATAAATTCAGGTAATGTCCTGCATTAGACAATTGCAAGAAAAATTAGAAAAGGTATTTTTAAAATATAACTAACGTAATGTCTGCCTAACTGTGTTTAATGCGTTTAACCTCTCGAGTAAGTGGTGGACCGTACCGACTAAGATAACTAATCATATGTCGTTAGTAACAGAAACCGTTATGATTATCTTGTATAGTTTATATATATACTTATAAAGATTGTATAGCTGTTTACCGCTCTCTCTAAATAAAGAAGACGTAGTTCGAAGTACTTATTGATCGTTACAAAAAAAAATCCAATAGCTATAGTGAAAGCAACGAGCCGTATCATCGAAAAACTTATATTACGCAGTACGAAAGCTATATACAATAAGTTTCATCACATCGGAGGGAAAACGTTGCACACGCTGATTTCACGTCCCTATAATAACTTGTCAATGGTAAGAAAAATAGGTGATTTCAATGTCTGTTTCGTAAACACATGGCAACGGCACTTGCAGTACTACCTCAGAGACCCCAAGAGATCCATTCAAGGGGTTTCCCATATCCCTCCGCCATCTCGGGTCTCACGTATCTCAGAATTTATGGAATATTTGCGTTAATAATTGATAGCAACCTAGGTTAAAGATTGAAACAATATCAATATGTTACGCATCTACATCAACCTTCGTCTTCCACGTTGCCGAGGACGTTGTTTATTGCAGCTTCAGTAATTTTTTAAACGATTAAAACGTTTAAACATCAATTCACCTCATCATAGTAACCAGTTTGGCCAATATGAATATTTTCAGTCTCCGAAGTCGTTACCGTACTCACGTATCGAATGACAGTACTTTGTAACGGAATACCACAACTTACGTAGACATAACTGGTTAACCAGTCTTCCTCTTGTTTTGTAACAGTATGAAACAGTTATAATTGGTTGAATATTGTGAATGGCTTCATTTAGGCAGAACTCTTAAGTTCAGAGAACGTCAACGGCACTCGAGCCGATCCGCTATCTTTTTTACTGAGGCTTACAATGGATGATAGCGGACCTAAATTCTTCTTGTCCTACGGATTACAGAATCGACGTTAGCTTACCACTAGACTAATCGATGCCTCTTGTATACCTATCCATCGATTCATGCTCAGTCGAAACGGTTGATCCTTGAAAGAAGTTACTGTTTCATAATGGAACGTAGACTTTTGACGCCGTTAAGTTTTTACTAGCTTTCCTGATATCCACGTTTAACTACGTGAACTTCTAAAAAAATATCATCGATGACATTGATCGTTACTGTAAGGTTTAGGGTTAAAACCCTTGGGCATCATAACTATTTCTATTGCTTCACTTAATTATCAAGGCCATAAGTCAGAAAACTATGTTTGGACGTACCGAATGCAAAGCTCGAACCAAGAGCAATTTTCAACCTCACGATTGGCAACCTAACGCTTCGACTCTGCGCGGTGTAAGTAATCTATCTATCGATATACGTTTAATCAATAATTTTTCAAAACTTTTTAAGTAGTTAACTAACAGGAAAGTGCAAGGAACTCCATCATATTGCGCGAACATCAAAGCGAAGAAATTGCAGTTCGTTGAAAATTGATTACGAATGACTCGTAGAAGATTTTCGTTAGGTACCTTTATTTTGCAAAATAACAAAAAATATGTCTGTATTGCTATCATTCAATGCTTATATCCGAAAAAAAGGTAAATCCTATTATTTAAACATTTTAACGTTTTTAAACGTTAGCCAGCCTTGTCCACTCATGTCGAACTGGTTATTGAAACGATTGTGGCATCATATATAGCTTACTACGTTCGAAACGTCTAGGTTATTAGTAAACACTGAGTTTGGTTGGCTAAATACCGTCTGCACGTATTCTGTATACTGCCCGAATAGTAGCGCGTTTTCCGCCATGAATCTTACTTATAATAGACTTGCGACGTCCATTCAGATACAATGGAAGGGTAAAGATCCACCGAGAGCGAGCCTTTCAAGGTTCTTTTATTCGTTAAAATGATTGCCTATTCAAAATGATTTGCAAATATAATTTGGCCCTCTAGAGCCAATTTGTACTTAACGTCGATGTTGGGCTCCAATTTAACATTGTATATATTGAATGGGTTCACACAGAAAACGTGCATCTCGTCAATTTGTTGCCAACCAAACGTTCCTCTTTACACCCGTGGACTTGTAGGTATTTTCCAATAGAGAGACCCGGTTATACTGAGTGTAGCCGCAACTTTTCTACGCACTTCGGTCGGTATTCGTCGTGTAAACAAACAAACTTCGGCTAGTGGGTGTCGTCTGCCGTCCCCCAGTTTATTTTAGTCGAATTCAACGGATACATCGATGTTTTTTCCGACGTGTAGTGGCGCTAATGATGACCGCTAAATGGGCACCGCTCCATTTTCGATATTGGCTCCATCGATTCTCTCGTCTCTACTGGAAAGTACAAAAAGGCTAGGCACAAAGAGTAAACGATAAAGCTGAACCCAGATCGTATAGTTTTTTTTACCGGAATTTTATACAAATACATAGGCAGTCGAATATCATGTCCAATCTATAAATAATAGAATACTAAGTACATTGGTTAGAATCATCGTGTGCATATCACCATAAATCATTATTAGAATTTTACATAGATAACCACGCCATTGAAAGTACAAGGTCGCAATCAAGTTCGTACTATATTTCCAATGGCAAGGACCCGTAGTTCGATACGTGCAGGTACCAAAAAGACTATTTTTGCCTGTTTCGGCCAGATACGCATACTATTGCTGTATCACTTTCCCAGCAAGAGAAATATTTGTTTAGAAAAGCTAATTTGAGTGCTATACCATCACCTATTCCGTTTACTATGATCGAAAGCCAAGCTTCAATGACATCCCCATACCCATGCGATGTCCCAAGCAAACGTGTTGAAGTTTTCAATGCTCACACAGACCTACCTACCTACGAAGTTAGTATTTGATGTAACTGTGCTTCACTCACATCTGTCACCATCTAGCCAATAGAACTACTAAGGACATTAGTTGACCTATGTCATCTAATGCGTGAAAATCATCTCCCGCTAGGCTAGTAGGAAACGGCCGACAGTGAGGTCGCAATCTTGGGGCTCGAAACAGCGGTAGACTTCAACTCATTTTTGTCTTCAGGACAGCTTCGCTTCCAATCAAGAAGGCTACTCCTACCGATCACTGGTACGTATTCACTAACTAGCATGTATTTAGTATACGCCCTGTCCCGTACGATGGGGGAAACAAGCAATTAGCTTCGAACGCCTCGCAATATTGTTACGAAAATCATGGACTCTAACGATGACAGTTGTTTTTTAATTAGTAAATAACGAGCTCAAAATTGATTTTCTTGCTTGGATATCATAGCATTCTCGCATCTCGATGATGTATGTTGTATTTATTTAGCCCATGGAAAAAGAAAAATAATATTAAAATTTTACGCGATTTTCATGGTTGTTGATTTTTTAAACCTGAATGAAAAGATAGAAAGCAAGTATTTTTCGTAAATCAACATCAGGTTAGAAATAGATGCTGAAAAAGCTATACATGCATTCTAGCTTAGGTATATTGAGATACGGAAGCAACGAAGCTGACAGACGCGTATCGTTAATACTGCAGCATTAACATACCATCGAAGCACTATTACAAATGCTGGTCACGTCAGCTGGTTGTTTTTTTACCTGGTAATCTAGTTGTGAATGAATGTCTATGGGGGTAGAGGCTCTACAACCGCTGGGACAGCTTAAGTATCACTGACTGACTTCCTTCCACCTTCTTAGAGATGGAGTACTAGTTGGTAGAAATTCGTTATTTTTCTTCATTTCGCTTGTTAGCCAATCAACGTGTTTTTCCACCTAATGACCTGAGCCTACCAGTAACGACGATGCCTGTCGCCGACCGAATACCATCGTTTGATGGGGTACCAGGTGCTTTATCGTTGACAAGGAAGCTGCCTTATGGAAGCTGATTCTCCGGTCTTTCCTGACAGGGGCTTCCAATCAAGTATATATCAACGGTAAAATAAGAGTTAATCACTCAGTCTATGTACCGAGGTGGGTAATTGAGGTCTATACAGTGACCGGTGAAACAAAACAAGCTGGCGGTCGAATAAAGTTGTGTGTATTGACGATAGCTTCATTCTGTAAGGCCGGCACCAACAGGGAATTATGATAATTTGTCATCACACGTTGAACGATGAACGTTGCTGTATTTCGAAATGTTAGCTTTTGGCTGGATAATTAGGAAAACTTGCCAACTATTATTTCGCGCTATACGTTATGCTTGTACTTTGCAGTTACCAGTAGTTATGTTATAACATGATGAGCAGAAGTGTATAATGTTATGTGCCATACATATGTAATATTATGAATATAATACAGCACTCGCCATTGACAGGTACGTTTACAAGATGATCCGAGGCTATGGACTAACAATTCTCTATAGAGAATTGACCTTAATAAATAGGAGTTCTATCTCGTAAAGTCTTTCTTTCACAAAAACTCAACAGCGTTTAGTACTTCATGCAGACTCCCAAAGGAGAGGCTTGTTCTGACGAAAGCATCACGTGAATATGTTATCAAACGAGTTCCAAAACGAAAATACCAATTTTTTTTTATGCAGCCGATTAGATAAAGTAGGACCCAGCGCCTTCTTGGCCTGCATAAGGACGGCTAACTGGCGAAATGCCGCAGCAGCGTAGGTAGCCATATTGCTCATCGCAAGTTAATTTAGGAACAGTAGTACAGGCCTTAACAACAGTTCTCATTTTATGAGCAGGACAAATCGCACGACACAGCCACATGGCACCAGACTTCATGTCAACGATAGCAAATGAATGTTGACGAGAATCACAACTCTACAGATCTATGTATATCTATGAAAATGCACACAGAACTTATCAACTCATCAAAGCACACAAGCCCTGTCAGAGAGACACAAGCTTACATGACTAATGTTGAAATACATTTAGTCAATTGTCGCGCCATCCGCATTCGAAGGCGAAACTGCACAAAGTTGAGCGTAAGTAGAGAGAGAGTACCTGACGTTACACTGAGGGCCTCGGCGAAGGACAAAAATCCTTGGAAGGAAGAAAATCATTGGGTTGAAAAGAGCCGGAACGGCGCCCGGTAAACCGGCTTCTCATCAAACTTGTTTCTGTTCTGTAAACAGGCAATGACGCAAAATAGAGGATAAGTACATAAAGTAATACTTAAATTCCGTCAAGGCAACGGGACAGTAATACAGCTGAAACGTGGGATGATATTCGTAGTACCGAGGCCATTTTGTCTAGGATGCCAGAGGCCATTGCAGTTCCTGCAGCTTTGACAGGGACGGCAAGTCTTTTAATATTTAGATGGCAAGATAATATTTTGCACTTGCAAGATAAGTGTCTGTTGAAGTCGTACGTGCACTGTGAATGCATATTCGCCGTCCTCATCATATAACTGAAGTTTCCGAACACATTCCTGAAACATAGCCTTATCTTGCAGTTTAATAGTTTAAGATTACGTGCCTAAGTTAGAAATAGGTTCAACTAATCAGCCTAGATTGCGAGAACGGATGGGTAACGGGAGACCTTGCTGTTGGTCGAATTCATCTCAACAAAAAAAAAAAAACAAATAAGCCGAGTAAAGGCTATTACAGCGTGCACTGACGCGACCTGAACCTAGTTTCAAACCGTTTCTGCTCTGTATTCGCACTGGGATCTCATTTGAAGGTACGTACAGAGAGGGCAACCGAATGTTCTAGGGATGCATTGCCTGAAATCGGATTGTGTCGACCTCGTAAATGTATCAAATACGGCACACACAGTCGCTCAGCAATCAGAAACCTTTTGAAAACAACCTCTAAGGATGGCGACGAATACTAATTAGAGGTAATAGTAGATATTTGTCGGACGACATGATTGAACTTAATATCTGTGCATTAATCAAAAGTCTTTCTGGTAGTGCCGATCATCGATGCACTACCGATGTGACAGTTACGTCTAGTATTGGCTTTGGCGGTGGAAACAGCCGCTTGCGAATTTTGCTACCAGATCTAATATTTTAGATGACTTCTATATAGAAAATAAATACATATACATATCTATGTTAAGAAGTTATTCATTTCAATAACTCTTTATGCAATTGTACATCTTCCATAAACCGATGCTCTACGCATTTCCTTGAGAGTTTGACAAAATCTTCATCTACAAAAGCCACATATTGAATTATATGTTGCAGAAGGCCTATGCCTTATATTTGACTAAATTAACGAAAATTAGATAGTCGATACATTTAGATGACGTCGCCAGCGTTAACAACCTTGTTCTTCATAATGAATTATATATTCTAAGTACTATAGTTATGTAATAGATTTTTTTGCATATGTCCGATGATTGGACGGTAGATTTATGCTCTCAGTTATTCCTGGAGTGGCGGCCATGACTGTCAATTACTTGGGATGTTTCAGATTTTCTAATGTTTTATTGTTGATTATATTTAGCCGCTATCTATAGCTTGACAGTATTCTCGATAAACACGAAACACATTCCCAACTCTGTTTTTTGCACTATCGGACTCGGAAGCAATTTACTCGTATGATCGAACGCTTAGATTTCAGCATGGGCATGTGTCAACCATTTACACTTTTCGTTTGCAAACCAGGAACAATTAAAAAGCTGACTTTTGAAGCCTGTTAGCTCATCTGTGACAGGCGTTTGTAACGGCCACTCCTCCGTCGACTAAATCTCTATGATTACATCTCCTATGGTGGACAATAACGACGAAGCGAATCCTTTAGGAGAAAGGGGTATATTTCACGTAACAAAGGTCCGTGCAGCACAACTGTACTATCAGATCCAGGAACATAGGAAGCAACGACAGCGTTCAAGCACTCGGGCATGTTGTTCCAGCCCTCGCAGTCTGACGATCTAGCTTGCCACCTTCTGGATAGCTAGGTATCCTATGCTGTGAATAGTGGCGCAGGTAACAGAGCAAAAGTATCTTCATTCCGCTGTAGAAGCTGTCTAGCCTGGTAACAGCTAACCCAGGCAGAACAGTCGAGGTTGCAACCCGTGACGACAAAAGTAGCAACAACAACAACAATAGCAGCGCCGTCTATTGCTTTAATCCACGAAAAGTGGTCTGCACATATGACATGTGTATCAGTTGCTGTTAGGGTAATACATGCCTATATATGTGTACCTTATAACGACGTAGCCTATCGCGCCATCACTCTGTCGTTCCTCTTTAAGTCCACGACGTACCGCCGTCTTTCATCATGCATTATGATCTTTTTTATTCTAAGCGGAAACTTTGCGTATGTACACGGCATCATCTGGGAACGAAAGCCTTACCGAAATCCATACCGTCTATCATATTTACGATATTTTAGGAGTTACAACATGCATGGCGGGATGCTCGCGCGGGGTCTCATTGGTTTTTTTTTTCTGCTTTTATGCCATCCATGCATTATGACCGACCCGCGAGCTTCGCTAACCTTCCAGGCCACTTGGCCCTTTATCTTCGTTTGCTGTTGTGGCTACAGCACGAAAGTGACTGGCTGGGGGTTTGCCCAACTCTGTAAAGGTAGGCCGGAATGTAAGCTACCCTACAGAATAAATTAGTATCAAGGTTTTACGAAAGTCAATTTCTGCATAATAGGTCAAATTTTAATGGTAAAAGCTATAACTCAATTATCCTTATAGGATATCTTGAAGGTAAAACGGTTAGTCAATATGTATGCGTGATTTCTATCAAAACCTAGAATACACATCTCGCTCATACGCACTCGATTTAGGAGATCTTTAATCATTTAATAATAATAATAATTTTTTTAAAAAAAATTGAGATCTAGCCAACAGAGGTATTACTTAATTCAGTGAACGATTTCAAGCTCATTCAACTTAGCTAAGAAAAATGACTGTCCGCCTAAATCGAGCATGTGGACTTACTTTATTTCCGTACATGTGGCGAAAGTGCGTTAAACTAGCCCTAGCTTTAGAATGTCCTATAATGGACAAATTTATATTTTGCTGTTAACTTTTAATTTCCTTCGCACCGAATTACTTCAGAATCCTTAAAAGGTCGATCCTAATCTGCTCTATAAGGTAGACTTAATTTCCTTATTCAGGCACAATATGGTCATGCCAGCTCGTATTCAATGCCCAAGACTTCGTTCGTCATACGTTTTTTTATTTGATCGAATAGACCTGAAAGCGACGACTTCGCTTTCTCCAAAGGGCTATCCGCGTCCTTATTGAATCAGCAATCGTTGACCTATAATCAACCATTTGCTCATTCAAGGCTCCCAATGCGTCTTCATTCGGCTTGTGCTGTTCGAGACTATTTTTTCTTTGCTGAAATAAATAGTTCATTTTTGCTACCAAACTAAAGGCCGAAACAGCGCCTACGATGAATGAAACTATTCAAGTTTAAAATCCTTGCCATGTCTAATTTCCGTATCGACTGCGTACAAAAGGCACGTTTGTCTGCCGTATGACAGGAAATTTTTACTCCATTGATTAATACACGCTTACCTAAATAGAATAGAAACGCAGACCGCAAACCGACAGAATCAAGTCGAATGATAAGAATTGGTCAATGAAAACAAACGATAACAAAGGTAAAATGATCAAAATATAAGACATGCTATTAGCGTGTCGACAGGTTAACCGAAGCTGAAGGTAGACATCATCGAGGCTCCGAAAAGGGAATCATGCAAAAGTTCCTGTTCATTCAACGATAACGCGCTCGACCTTTATCCATATTTGCGATTTGTCCCCATGTAAAAAAAACGACAAAAAGCAAGAATAATTAGGATAGCAGTAATACATAATAGAACAGCAATAGGAGTGCTGGTTAATCTTGGCCAAAAATTATGAAAGTCTAGCCGTTTCCTGCTGCAGCTCCTGGTTCATAGTTTATGGCGAACTGCCCCCAGGGACCTTCTATCGGAAGGCCAGATATTCAGAGAATATATTGCTACGGCGAAAATGTAAAGCTGCAGTTTGGATAGGACCTTTACACCGACATTCCAGCTTGCGAAAGCAGAAAAACACTTTGTAAGCCGTTCCCCGTTAGGGATCTACGATTCTCTGAATTCGACTAGCGTTGTCGCTGCTGCTAGTACAATGATGAAGGTCTTTCTTTATCAGTGTACTCAAACGTACAACCTCAGATATCCAATTGGGTAGCCCCACTCGTAGCTTACTCAGCTCCAGTGTCATCGGTACGACTCGCTACGGATGATATTATAGTTAGCTACCAGTTATTGATATTAACTATAGTTAGCGAACAGCAATTTTGAAAATGACCGCGTTCACTACCATTAGTGTTAATATCCATAGCGAAGGTCATGCTACCTCACCTGCGATACGTTTCCATTGTTAAGGCAGACGAGTGACAACATGACTGTCCCTTCCGTCCCAGTAAGGTCCCTTCCGTATATTAACGCTGGCGGTGCTCTTTTACAAACCAGCTGTATGTCCCTAAGGAAACATGGGGGCCTTAGGGGGTTCGAGGTTGAGTAAACGGCTAAATTTTTGCCTAAATTTAATTTTAGGTAGAACGACGAAAGCTTTATCGGGCGTTCTACTTCAAATGAAATCGGCTGATAAAAGTCCTTTAAATGTTGCGTAGCGCCAAATATAGTATCTATGAAGATAACCGTATCGGACGTGAGGGATCGAATCGAACGTGTAGACTTTTTTTTGGGAAATCAGACTGCCAAATCTGTTCGCATAGTTTTTACAATAGAGTAAACGTAGGCACAATTAGGAAAACGTTAAACCCACAGGTGTGAAAACAGTTATAACAGCAACACGTTAACTAGAAACCCATTGACTTTCCAAAGCAAAGACTACTTTTCCACCCAAGCTCACAACCCCCTTCCTGGAAGTGAACATATATGAATCTATTATATTTTACAAACCTTGACAGCCAGTAGTGTTTCAGCTTGGCTAGTCCTATATGCTGCTTTCCTGTTGATAGAACTATTACGACGTCAGTGTTTCTCAGTAGCAAAGGAAGAAGTGTACAGAAATTGGAACTTCTAATTTTCTTGCCTCTTGTTGGCCACCTGGTTCGTGCAACTGGTCACTACAGCAGAAGCTATCACGCTACACCTAGTTAACTAAGTGAGATCTAATTCCATTTTCTCTCTTAAGAGAAATATAGAACAAAGGCTGAATCTATTAAAACAGCCTCATTCGGCTATTTGCTATTGCGGCTTCTGTGGTATTGCAGATCGCTTATAAGGTCATGTGAGAGGTTCCCTGGACTATAAAAACATCTCTTGGGGTCTAACCAGATCTTGTTCGCTGATGAGTAGTTAGATAGGTGGTCCATGTTTACCTGTATATGAAATTCACAACGGAGGTTGGACGATCTTAGTTTATTAAGCCAAATTTGAACAAGCGCTTAGCTTCGTCTCTAAGTCTCTAATGTATATTGTAAGAAGAAGCACTGTTTAAACATGTACGTATATGATTTTATACCCACAAACAAACTGATTTTGAAGGCAAATCATTAGAAAACGCTTCTAAAATGTGCAAAACATCTAATAGAATTAGTTACCAATTTAGTGGTAATTATTAAAATTTCTCTAAAAACATATAAGTCTCATACAATTGAAATTAACTCGAGCAGTTGTGGATTCAGTTTGGTAATATGCTGGCATAGCTCTGTCATATGTAAAGGTTTTAGAGAAAAAAAACTATGCTAATGTTCCATATCCAGGTTTAAGGTCAGGTGTCACTGCCGGCTTCTGCAGCTTAGTAATCTTGCTTCAATCCACGGTTGAATTTCGAAGAAATATACCATATAGAATGAACTAAACACATGTTTAATATACAAGCTTTGAAGCTCTACCAAATAATATAAGAGTAAAAAAATATATAATCCGTTGTACCTTGCGAGACTTACAATCTACATTAAATAAGAATGCCTATGACAGCTTTGAATTCAGGTCGTTTTCTATCTGTCAGGTGAATATATTATAATATTAGACTATTCACAGCCTTAAATCTGTGGGTGTGTTTCATATATATATATATATATATATATATATATATATATATATATATACGATTTTTTTATTGTAATAACCGTAGACGAACAGGTAAAAAATTTATCTTGAGAAAACAGTTCGCTATGATCTTTTTAAATGATTACATAGCCTTATTCTACCATTTCATAACTCGGCCACTTGAACTGTCAATCTTATCACGACGCTGGGTAAACCAATGGCTACACTGTACTATGATTATATTTTTCCGTTGAGCTATTTCAACTTCACAGAGGTCAAAACATATGAAGATTACCGGTGGAGAATAACAGAATTTGACGGTCGCTTGTAGTACGTAATATTTTTTTGGTGTTTTCCGAAAATTAGCATTGAACTTAACATGTTTGCAAAATATATTAAAGGCAACTAATGCATAGTGCATTGCCTAGGTAACTATGAGCATGCAGCCGTCGCTGGTGCAAATTTCTGGCAAATGGCTTGTTTGTCATAGGATTACAATATCATTTGATAAACCTCTTTTCGATAAATCCAGGAAGATTTAGCTCGATTTGACTTTTTAGTGGGAACAAATCTTTGATGCTACGCCGAAGCGATCCCGAGGACATGTCCACATAATAAATGGCCAAATATGTGAAAGAAATCAAATAAGAGGACACTTTTTTCAATTGTCCAATGCGTGAAAGTACATTGCGCCCTAAATTCGCACGTTCTGTAGCAACACACAATACATTTCTCCGCCGTGATTATTGTTCGAAACAGCAGCAGAATCGAAGTCTCCACATGGCGAAAACGCCCAGAAGTTTCGATCTCGCAGTAGGCGTCCTTTTGTTCCAAACCATTCCACTGGCCAATAACTGCGTTAGTTCTCTAAGTTTATTGAGTAGCTACACCCCGCTAGTAAAAGAAGTCACTATCAATTCCCACTTGCCATAGAGGCTAAATCGCATTTCATACGAGTTCATTAATTATTGTCTCTTTTAAATTTTTATCTTTATCTAGTAATCCGTCGCGTACTATCGTAGGTGAGCATTGCTGCTTTGGTTGGCTGGCCTTTTAACTGCAAAGAGAATCATGCGTCTAAATCCGGTTTCGCACCTAGGCGGCCTCACGTCTCTGTAAGCTTGGAAGGCAGACACACTACCGCCGAACCTAGCTACATAAGTACGGTATATTGTAACTGTCCGGTTTGGCCTTCTGGTCTATATCGCATAGCTTCGATTTGAGACTTGCCTACGCTGCATTCGAGACTATGCGTTGTTAATTCATAAGCTGGTTAGATTCTCAGACAGCAGTAACATGTAGTGGTTTATCATCCTGTAAATACTAAGTGATGCATACAAATATTAATTTCGTCCCACGTCCAGGGGCTACTCGGTAATGCGCAACAGTTCTCGCGATCGAATAACTTCCTCTATATATATATATATATATATATATATTATATATATATATATAAACACACGAAAACTCTCGCCAAAGCCCCAACAAGTGCTATCTGTTTTTCCGTTAATCAGGACAATAACATTAATGTCAAACAAAGGAGTGTATTGAACCTTAATCTTGACTTCGTAATGGCCACCAAAGCTGTTTAACTGTCTGACTATATTTTAGCGGTAACCGCTCCGCTAAAGCGTATGCAGAGTTGAAACATGGCTGAAAATTGTTCTGTGCTGTATCTTGTTTTTCTATTGAGATTATAAGGTATCGCTGTTGTATACTATACTGTGTCATCGAAGTTACGTTTTCAAAGGCTTATTGAGATAACATGCAGCGTGTATGAATTCTATAACATCAGTAGGCGATTTCTCACCAACAGAAAGGAAATTGTTGTTGGCACATCAAGCAGACGTCATCGACAAGTTGGTAGTAACTTGCGTTGCGGGGTAAATAAAACTAACCCTACGCATAAATGAATATTGAACACTCGTAGCATTTGTTTATGCTGGTAGACAACGACCGCGGAGGCGAGATATTCGTCAGGTGGCATACGTTAATATAAACCTATTCGTTGACTCGCTTTACACAGATAGATCGAACTTCGACTATACGCGTATGATTTCTCCATGAAAGAAATTAACAGTCTTAATTTAGCACTCTTTTCAAATGAAATTCACGTCGAGGTTCACCTTGCAAACGACGCGACCGCCTTTACCATTCTAGATAATTTAGTTTTTTTTTGGTACAGGAAGTCTGATTCAAAAACGAACTTCATATATGAATCCTTTTAAAGATGTATCTAGATACAGCCAAGGCCTAACTTTTTAATCAGTATCAAACTTCGCACACCTTTCTTGCTTAGTGTAAATGCCATTATGCTAACGACTAATACTTACAGTGTGCAATTTTGACATTATTTACTATAATTAATTTACCCATATATTTATATAACCATAGGAAATCTAATTATAATTCGCCGTATCTCTCCATTGTTTCAGAGTCTTTTACGGTTACAGCAAACCATCACTCAGCCTTCAAAAATCTTTTTAATATTTAGTTACAGGCAAGCTTAAAAACGATTTATTTCCACGTCTCGCCTGTTTCCTTTCCAGGAGCATTCCTCAGGGTCTCCTCAAGCGTTTGTTCAACCAAAGGCGCTGTTACATCATCCCATTTGAAATCATCCCAAAAATTGTCGTTAAGTGAAACAACATACGAGAACGGCCTGTTTTTTCCTTCATTCTTTGTACTCACACGAACTATATGAAAATATAGAATGAAGATGTTGAGACATTTTTATCCACCTTTTAATATATATGAACCGATGTCAATTATGTCATGTAAACTCATGGTGAGATATATTTCGACTTATAAAAAGGGCTAATCTTGTAACGAACGCTTGACTTCATAATGAATCTGTACGGTCGCCAACAGAAATGGTAATTGCTGTTGCTTTTCCTCGAACTCCACGCCACAGTGTCCACACCAAACCTTCGAAATATCCATGTACGGCGATGCTATGAACCAGTTGTGGTCTACCGGAAGATTATTCAACCTTGGATGATTCTAGCCATAGTATTGGCCTAATAAGATACTAAAGGAAAGCTAATGATTAGCTACTTGTAGTAATTAACTACGACTTCTACTATATTATACGATACTATAAATAAACCAGGCCTAATAGTAAAAAGCCAAATCGTACATATAAGTCAGTCTGATTACGCTAACAAATGACATAGGCTTATAGAACGTGGCGCAGCATCATAATGCAATATGTCCCAGTGATGCGACACTCTTGATTGCTTGCAATATTTATTAGCAACACTCATACACATACAACATCTGTGAGGGTTTTCTCCGGCTTTGCTACACAGAACGGAGCCATTTATTTAATGAAATTAGTCCTTCTCTATTACAGCACGATCTAACTGTTTCAAACGTCATGCGTCAAATGAGATATCAAATGCGTCAGCGTCGAAACAATTGTTCAGTCTGTTATAAGGTATAGTATATTTTTACTTTCTCCAAAATTGCTTTTTCGAATTATTATGCAAATGTATATTTCAGTCCGCCTCTTTTGCTCCAAAGCTGGCATCCATTCATACAAACCGTACATGGTAACTGTCAATAGGAACATTAAAAACACAATTTTGCCTCACTGAAGTACAAACCTACATTACTTCGTCCCCTTCGAACTCTGCTTTTTCCTATACTTTTCCGAATTTTGCTATTTTCTTTTAACAAGTAGCCGAACCCCATTATTTCGCTATCAAGCCACGTATTTCCAGCTCTATCTCGTACATTCTTTTCTCCATCTGTTATTAAGTCCCAAAAAGAAAATAAGGGAGTGGTTGAAGTATTTGTAGGTTGTTCCCGCGTCGGACGCGGAAACTAGCGTCACCCTACGACCATTCACCATTTACTGTTATATCCCATATTACACTCTTAAGCAAAGACACAGTAAGCCTTGAGTATTACATCTACAAAGAAAAGAGTCTGGATGTAGATAAACACCCAGACTATTTTCTATCTACACTTAAACCACAAAATCACTGAAATGCATTTATACCGTTTAATACTGCCGTTTGCTCGGAGTGTGCGATGGTATGTTTCGTTATTTATTGCGATGTTCTGTTCTGTATCTACGGCCGCCGACTGCGGTCATCGCCACTGCCGCGAATTTCGCATAATACTGCTTGTTTGTTCGTCCATTTGTGCATTGCACTGCTTGAGGTGATATCTCGGTTATGTCTCTTCCGTTCACCCTTTGTATCGCCGCACTCGAAACGCTTGGGCCATAGGTTCACGACGTCGTCCTTCGATAGACACGTCGGTGCCCCATCACTCCCATCTCTGCTATGTCAGCTACTGTGGCAGTTACAAAAAAAAATTTCGCTATCACTGCCGATAACAACAGCGACATCAATAACAATGGTGACGACGACGTGGTCTCCTGCACTTGGCCTGCGCTGACTGTATCGCCTGTGCCTCTTTCTATCCATTTGGCTAACTGTTTATCTTTATGTGTACACGTAATTGAACTTCTAAACCGCGAATGCTTCCTGGCGATTTGACAGTTGGGAATTCGAAGAGAGAAATGAGGGTATGGCCTTAGGATTGCGTTTCTTTTTCAAGCGAGTTTCAATTGTCTCTTGACGTGGTAAGTCTGTCGAAAAATATCATCACACGTGCTAGTTTCTCATCTGCTTATTCTATACGGCTTCTGCAAATTACACTTTCATTGCGCGTGAATATATGAGTGTACACTATACTCATATAGTGGCGGGTGTTGTATGGGAAGCACAAAAGGACTTGTCTTTGAGGTTACTACGTAACACGTACCTAACGTAAGTAAGTGTCTATTTGTAGGTCTACCTGCAGATATGTACGTATGTGCCGTGAAAACGGGAACAGAAAAACAACAAGAAGAAAATTGAAATTTCGAAAAAAAAAAGATTCTAGTTTGTTCGCACCTTGCCTACCTCTCTGTTAGAGGAATACGGAATTCATTTGCCTAGTCAAGGCTTTACAATAATAATACCTCAATTTCTACACTAAACTGTATAGCACCTTTATGAATACCTACAGTGCTCTTATTGATAAAAGCAAATTTATAATCTGTAAATTTCTGTTGAAAGAAATTAATGTCTATTTCTAAACATAAGTCAAGGTCATGCTTTTTATGATTATCGGCCGCGTCGTCTACTTGTTTAATTACTTGTTAGGCAATCGATCCACGCCGAATATGTGCCTCCTTCAGCATTATATGTGGGTTAAGGCGGATACAACTCTAAATCGGTTCGTGAAAGGCTCCGATCCCATAAATTTCCTGGCTAATGCCATGCATAGCAAACGTATTGGCTACACGCCGATTTCCCTTGCCGGAACCGCTCCAGCTGTTCTTGACAATCGTTGATGTAATCAATAATTACGGATTAGTGTAAGCTGTCTTCGCTTCATTACTCTTCGTAAATGTTTTATATGCCTGTTTGTCTCTTCCAAATCAAACACCTTGCGCGGTCTTCATTAAAATGCGACGTCCCCGACAAGAAGCACATTGCTCTGTTGCGTGTGGTTGCCTGCAATCTCCTAACGCTAGTTTCCCGAGGGATAAATCTGCTTAACTTTCATATAGCCCCCTTCTAGACCGATGTCTTCAGAATATCTAAATTGTGCACTATAGCTACAATAGGAGGCAATCTTCATGTTGAAGAAGCAAATAGCACCAGATAGTTTTCTTTTTGCAGATAAAATCAAAGGTTTCATGAAAGCCTTCCTTAACCATTCCGCATTATGCTGGCCAAAAACTGCTGAACAAACAGTTCGTCTTTTACGTCTGGTACTATTGTCTTCTTCTTCTAACAGCTCGTGCTATATCAATTGTACGGACAAGTTAAGCGTCAATTATCAGCCCTGAGTAGAAGATCCAGTCGGCTTCGGTCTTGCTCAACTGCTTTAGGGTTTCTCTAACAGGCCTATCAAACGGCATGATAACTAATTAATATTTAGGACGATTGTTTTACATCGCTGTTTCAGATGACGGAATTTTTCCCGCACGAACCATTCATGCCTTCGTTTGAAGTTGGCTTACCTCATTTATTCATAAATTTAGTAATTCATAAACACGCCAGCATTGCACCATGACAGAGACTAAACATGTTGCGGAAGTTTATTGTTTCATCTCCCAGTGTCTTGGTTTAATTTTGCCAGGGATAATCCGTGCCGTCTGAAATTCATTGTTCTCGACTTCTTTCCTCTCTTTTTTGCGGATCAACTTCTTTCTCCTACTTAATCCAAGTCGCTATCAATTTTTGAAAGCATAACGTGGGTCTATAAGACAAGTCTGAATCGACTGCCGGAAAAATCGCATACACAAACAGGTGCTGTTAAAAAAAAATTACTAGTTAGAATATCAAAGCGAGGGGAGATATTATCTCACTAGGTAAACTCTGCTTCATGGTCAACGCCTGCCTCTACCTCGATACCGCCTTGTCTGAAAGCGAGACGAGTCCTTCGCATCCAGGCTTAATACAAAAACAGCTTCCCTGGCCATTCTGTCTTAACCTGTTTTAACTGCTAGATCAAACGATGCTTTAAATTTAATTTGATAAATATGATCACTCTTTCTGAATCGGGATTCTGTTATATGATTTCGCGTGGTATGTGGCTTTAATCAGTGCGGTCGTTCTACAAGTGGAGATTGGGAGACTGATATACTTGACGAAATAACTCAGGCAAAGTCTGAGTGGGTAATGCGTATCTCTGAATGCGTTGCCATAGCAACCATAACCAAGCAACGTGCTTCCACTCTGTTTGTAATCTCAGCATCGACAAAAACTATTACTAGAAATTACTAAGTACAACGATAGGAAGTCTAACAATATAATGAGTTCCTATCAAGGTTAATAGCTGCTTATATGGCTGCTATGACATTTCTGTTAGCTTGTTGGAGAAACCCCAGATAGTACCAGCAAGACACGCCTCGATTGGACTCCTGGTAGATTCATCCTAGTAGAACATTCAGTTCGATACCTAAACAGATGTAATTGTTTACAG